>NW_007070662.1:0-69060 GCF_000164805.1 Carlito syrichta | reverse complement strand
TTGTTTTTTTCTTTTCAGCACGTTTGAGTTCCTTGTAGATCCAAGATGTTAATCCTTTGTTAATTCATCCACTCTTATCTTTTACTTTCACCCTCTGTCTCCTCCTTTCTCCCTTTTTTTTCTCCTTTATGCCTTATCCTTTGCTTTTCTACTGTTTTTCCGTGTTGCCACCAATGATCTCTCCCTCCTGCTTCTCTTTCATTGCTTTCCTGTCCTTTGCATTTTCATCACTCATGGTACTCGCAAGGTATGTGAACTGTAGGCCCATAGGAACTGTATTCCGAGTTGGATGAACTGATCTCAAAGGGGAGCTAAGAGCCATGTCCAAGACTCGTCTAAAAATATGACAAACGGCAAAGCCTGACAATTGCAACAGGAGAAACGGGCAGGGAAGCTGAGGAAAGTTGTTAAGACATGATTCTAATGATGGACATGGAATTTATACTATAAAAGAATTAAAATAAGGATGGTAACAGGGTTGTAGATCTGTGTGTTGTTGAAGAATTGTTGGGATCAAGAGACGAAGGGGAGTGAGGTAGGACGATGAGAACTGTGGCCTGAGAGTGGAATGGTTGAAATCAGTATCATGGAGGGATGCCACCCTGTGATGCCTGGCCTAGTGGCACATAGAGGTCTAGGCAGAAGATCATTGGCTGGGGAATCAGGCATGGCCCAGACGCTTCCTGACCCCATTTCTTGCTAAGTTCAGCGGCCTTAGGCATGTTACATGAAGTTTTCATTGGCACAGTTCCTTTATCTACAGAATGGGATGCTCATAATATAAAAACTTACATAATGTGACAGTCACATGAAATAAAGTATAATTCCTGGCATAAAGTACGGATTTTGTCAAGGTTACTTTCATTCCATTCCCTTCCATTTCTTACTCTTTTACTTCAGCTGATTGACTCCCTTTTGTGTGTTCCTCTCTTGAATGAAAAGTCTTGTTCCTCAGATAGGTAGTATTTTATTTTATTTTTATTTTATTTGTTTAAATTTTATTTTAAAGATGTAAGGTCCAATTCAGGATTAGGTATACAAGTGGTCATCGTATAGGTAAAGTTGGGGCCTCCCTTTGATCCCCACTTTGCCTGGTTTGAGATCAGGTACCCCTACTCATATTATGTGCCCCCACTCCCCTGGCTGTTTCTGGCAACTGCCAATCCCTTTTTTATATTATTATGGTAAATGTTCAGGGTCCACTTATGAGTGAGGACATGTGGTACTCAGTTCTTTGTTTCTGTGATAGATCACTGAGTATTGTAGAGTCTCGTCTGGACTTCACAGCAACTTGAAGGTGTTATTTTAAATGCTGTGAATTTGTTTAGACTTTAGGCAGTGTGATCACAGAAGATGAACCATAAATTAGATTTTTAAGTGATCTCTAAAATATGGCAGATATATGGTAAGTATGAAAATAATTACACTTAGATGGTATTACTTAATTGTTGAAGCCACGAAATGTTTTTCTGACCCTAAGGTTATGGATAAATATGGGGAGTTCTATGGCCGAGACAGAATCAGTGAGTTACTTGGCATGGACAAAGCAGCTCTGGACTTCAGTGATGCCCGAGAAAAGAAGAAGCCGAAGAAAGACAGTTCCTTATCGGCAGTGTGAGTGCTGCTTCTGCCCTATCCTACAGGTTGAGGTTGGAAGGCAAAGACATTAATACATTTCTGAACTTGCTAGTGCATTGATTCCCTTTCCTTCCATGTCAGAGGAATAGACAGATGAGGAAAACAGAGCCTATATATAAAGTCCACTTTTACACTTAGGGGTATTTAAAGCCATGGGAAGATCAGATTCAGCTCTGAAGTTGCTCCCCCACCCCCTTTTTTTAAATATAATTTACACAGAGCACGAGAAAAGAAAGAATATTCATATTCTTGATTTAATTTGCCTTTTCTATTCTTAAATGCCCCTCAAGTCAAAGTAAAACAAAAGTGCAATATATGACTCTGTTTTCTTATGCTTGCTGTTTGAAATGAATTTTCATATGTTTTAGAAACGGGAACTATGTAGCTATTTTATTTAAAATGTTCAAAATTATTTTTATTATAATTATTGTTCTTTTTTAAAAAAATAGCAAAGACTTAGTATGTTAGAAATACTATCATATGATTACTTGGAAAATCTACTTCAAAATGAAGCACTCAATATAGTGTTTCACGGAAATATGTTATAACTAGAATGATATAAAATAATTGAATTAAATTACCTGAGATTGAATTTCATACACACACACATATATAGTGTGAGTTTACAGATTTTATACATAGATATACAGATATATATAGATCCAACTATACCTACTTAGCAATTATGATCAACTGAATTTCTAGAATAAAAGTAAAGCACATATATGCTTTAAAAAATTTAATTTCTCAAGACTGGACCTGGTGGCTCATGCCTGTAATTCCAGCACTTTGGGAGGCCAGAGCAGGAGGGTTGCTAGTGCCCAGGAGCTGGAGACCAGTCTGGGCAGCACAGCAAGATCGCATCTCTACAAAAAAATCAAAAGCATTAGGTGGGCATGGTGGCACATACCTGTAGTCCCAGCTGAAGTGGGAGGATCACCTGAGCCCAGGTGGTCAAGGATCTAGTGAGCCGTGAGCATGTCACTGCACTTCAGCCTGGGCAACAGAGTGAAACCCTGACTCAATAAACAAAAACAAAATGTACTTCCTTAATGTAGATACTTAGTGATTTTGAAAGAAATATAAGTTACTTTCCCTTAAAAATGTCAGCCTTTCTTATCTGTGTTTTTATGCTCTCAGTAAAGATGTAATAATTACTTCAAAAATGTAGATATTTATAATTCTGTGGAGCAGTATTTTGTTTTAGATAAATATATTAGCTAGTGTTAAAAAGCTATTTTGGGTGGGCTATCTCTTTGGTCGTATACTTTTTATCGATTTGAAAACTACTTGGGTCTTCAGAAATAATAGGAACTCAGTTGAAAAGTGGTTAGATAAGCAAAGATGAACTTAGATCCAGAATATTACTTGGGTGCTTAAGAAACCAAATGTGATTTTAAAGACTGTGTCACTGTACATAAGATGCAGTAAACACTGACAATCCCAACTAAAGCCCTTGTTAGAATATCATATAAAACAAGGTTTATGATATGAGTGATTCTGGGCTACCCATGTTTCAATGCAGAATTAAATCGTTTCACTGAATTATTTATTTTCCATGGTCATATTTGGGACTCTAGGGAAAAAGTCTTATGAAATAGAAGGAAAGTTTTAGACTGTTTTTTACCAAAAATAGTTATTAAATTGATGAAATTTTCTACTGTTTTACAATAAATGTTTGCAAGTTTGACCCCTAGCAAACTACCAAAAAATTAATGTGGTAGTTATTAACACCTTCAAATATAGATAATTAGAAGAATAAATATTTAGTAAATAATATACATTCCTAGGAAAAATATTGACATATTATCTCTTTACTAAAGCATTTAGAAAGGTCAGGTTTTAAAAGTTTATCTAGTTGCTATACACATGTTTAATGTGAACACTCAAATACAAAGATGATTCGTGAATTTATCGATCAGACACGTAAGGCTTGGTATGCACATGTTTAAATAGGTGGCTAGCTTTCTCCTGGGGTTCAAATAGCTACCAGCAGCCAGAAAGGCTGTGTGCTTATTCATTTGTGTCCTCAAGAAGGATAAAGGAGAGCTCTTGTCTCAAAACCATCCGGCAAAATGCCTCAGCTTCCAGTATAGCTTACCTTTGAATGGAGCCCTGCCCTGGGAAGGCCTTGCTCAGGTTAGCTTAGATCAGCCATGGCTCCTCCACAGGACTGTGATTGTCTCACCCAAAGAGCATGGCTACTACTTACTAATGAGAGAAGAGTATCCTGCCTTACAGAAAGGACATGCTGCTATATGATATTGGTAGCAAATTTGTCACCCCAACGTACAATTAGAGATGGAAAATAACTCGTCATAAGACTAATTTTTAAAATAAAGTAAGAAACTACCATGGAAAATCCAGAATCCTAATATTAACTTTTATTTTTTGGTTGCTTTCGTAGAAAATAATTTGTTCTCATGCAAACTTCCTCGTTGTTTATTTTTTCCCAGCTCTTCCTTTTTTTAAGAAAAATCATTCTTATATAGAAACCTATTGTAAATATTCACAGAACTTTTTAAAAGTTTGCTGAGGTAATAAAATTAATGATAGCTCACAGACTTGATTTCCTTAAAAAAAAAAATCCTGGGCTAAAATAAATGAAACCTTAACTTTTAGAGGAAAAAAAGCTCCTAAAAGTCAGCTTTGATTAGCAACTGCTTATCCTAACACTTATAATTTAAGACTAACCTAATTAAAAGAAACGATTAGAGAAGTAATCAAAGACTAAAATCAAAGACTAAAAAGTCTAGAGAGGCCTTTTAGAAAGTAATACTACCACTATATTATAGTCTACTATTTGATATCATATCAATTAACTGGTGTTAGAATACTGGAAAGGCTGACAAAGCTATCATTTCTATTCCACAAATCCATGACAAGTTCTGAAAAAAAAGGATATTTAACAAGTATGTTTTAATATATGTGTTTGTAATCTGCAAAGATCATGAATATTTATGCTAGGATTGACTCATTCAACATATATTTATGGAGAGCGATTCAATGTGTGAGATACTCTGCTTGGTGCTTGGAAGAACACAGACCAGTGAGAGAGGCATATATCACACTCATACAGTAACACCTACAACTACAGGACAAAGTGGGAAATGATCATCAAGGGAAGTGTCCACAAAACCCTATGGGAGCCAAGGGGAAGGGTCAGATTCCTGCCTGGAGGGAAAAGGAAATGGAGAAGGTGGGGTTTCTGAAAATAAGCACAAAAAAAGTGAAAGAGCCCTTTCATTTATAAAATAAGTATAGTTGTAAAATAAACTAACTTACACTAGTTCTTCTTAGTATTTGAGCCAAAAAAATTATTCTGTTGAAAAGCAATTACAAAGGTATAATGAAAGTTAATGGGGAAACTTTTGACGCACTCATCTTGGTTTATTTAATATAGTTTCCAGGACTAAATGTTATCTATAAAGTAAGTTTAACTGATATTGATTGTGGGAAAGGAACAGGTAAAAAAAGAAAGAACTATTCTTAAATAACATAAGACAAAGGTGGTGGTATTTCTTTTGTCTTGTTTTCCAAGATCCTGCAAGAAAGCATTACAAAACTCTAGAATACAGTGTCAGAGCCGGCACTCAGCTCTTCCCTCCTGAGGGGTCCCAGTTCGGTCCCATGGAAATTGAATGCCATCACACTCTCACAAGCCTATGGGTCTTGCATGAACATGCCTGTCTACACATTCTTCTTTTCTTGTCATTGCAGCCTCAACTCCATTGATGTGAAGTATCAGATGTGGAAACTAGGAGTTGTTTTCACTGACAACGTAAGCCTACTTCATGACCACAAAAGCAAATGTGATCTGGTTGGATGAGTCTGTGGGAGTTCTGCAGATGGAGGGATGGGTATTGAAGAAAATTATTCAATCACTAACTCATTTCATACAGACTATATCTGAGAATGACCCGTGGAAGGATAAGATTAATATTAGCCTATCTCTCATTCCATTTCTTTCAGTAGCTGAAAGATTAAAGCAAATATATTTACACAGGAAAGAAAGCATAATACAAATTCATGTGTATTTTTATTCAGGTTTTAATTGGGCAATTATTTACTTCAAAGTTTTATAGATGTTAAAAAGGAACTCCTGAATAAATCATGTTTTAATTGTGCTAAATTTAAATTTACCCCAAATTGAGTACATCAAATTGTTGATTTTTTTTCCTGGATTGATACTTCTTTTACCAAAGAGCCTTTGAAAACTAAACATAGGGCCATAACACATATCTGAATATGATGAAAAAAAAAAATCTATTAGTAAAAGCCACCAGCTGTCTCAAGATTTCACTCTTTAATTTTAGCACTGCCTTTTATGGTGAAAGTTCCATTCTTCTATTTAAAGGCCTGTGACAACCCCTAAGTTTCTTGCCTCTATCTCCACCCCTGCCTCACACAGCCACGGGCCCAGAACTCTGGGTATCTTAGAGAATCCTCCAAAGAGCTCAAAATCATTTCTTACAAGTATCTTTTTCAACTGTAAACTGGGAAGAAGCAACTCTCTGTATAAAGAGGGAGCAACCTCAGCTTGAACCCCTGGCCCCGGTACTTGCATGACCCACGTATCCCCAGATGTAGCCTGTTCATAACAGCTGACTTACTATGTAGTTTTCTTGTCCCCCAGAGTTTCTGGGCATGGATTCCAGGAGGAAGTCTAAAGAACGTCTTCAACGTCTTTCTAACACCTCATTGGGCTTTCTTCTACCTGCAGTTTTGTGGCTTCTGTTTGGCCAATTGCCCCTCAACACATATTCAGTCTTTTTTTTTTTTTGAGTTGGAGTCTCACTCTTTCGCCCAGCCTGGAGTACAGTGGCCGCTTCCGGCCACCGCAGCCTCGACCTGCTGGGCTCCCGCGATCCTTCCGCCTCAGCCTTCCAAGTAGCCAGAATTACAGGCATGAGCTACCACACCCGGCTGATTTTTTTTGATTTATTGTAAAGATGAGGTCTCGCTGCCCAGGTGGGTCTCGAACCTGCGGGCTCACTCACCTCAGCTTCCCAAAGGCGCGGGATTACAGACTGAGCCACTGAGCCCGGCTCGTATTCAGTCTTATAGTACAGTTTCTCTGAAGCACAGCAAGGGTCACCTGATGAAATATAAGGTTTACATTTTAGATGACTGAGAGCGAATAACTTTTAGCATAAGTATGTCCCAAATACTACATGGGCTATACTTATACTGGAAAGTATTTATTCTTGATCTCTCAATCAGATTTAACTGGGCAGCACATACAGACCCTCGGCTCAGCTTGTAGCTTCGACTCCTTACTCATTTTATGCCCACAGGTTTTCCTTTTCTCCACTGGGGACAGTTGTGCCCCCAGGTGACGACTGGCAATACCTGGAGACATTTTTGGTTGTCATGACAGAGGAGGGCAGGGTGGTGCTATTGGCATCTAGTGGATGCTGCCAGTCACCCTGCAATGCACAGGACAACCTCCACAACAAAGAATCATCTGATCCAAAATAGCAATAATGCCCATGTTGAGAAACCCTGGGCACTGTTGCTATTTTGGATCAGATGATTTTTTCTAGAATAAATAAGAACAGCTACCATTTTAAAGGAGAGAATAACACTTAACCTTTCAGAACAAACCAAATAAAAATAAAATACACGGCCAGGCTCTGTGACTCGGCCTGTAATCCCAGCACTTTAGGAGGTCGAGGCCAGTAATTGCCTGAGCCCGCGGGTTCGAGACCCACCCGGGCAACTTGGCGAGACCTCGTCTCTACAATCAATCAAAAATGAGCCAGGCGTGGTAGCGCGCGCCTGTAGTTCCAGCTACTCGGAAGGCCGAGGCGGAAGGATCGCCGGAGCCCAGCAGGTCGAGGCTGCGGTGGCCGGGAGCGGCCACTGCACTCCAGTCTGGGCGACAGGGTGAGACTCCAACTCAAATAAATAAATAAATAAAACACACAAAGAACAAATGGGTACAGCTAATTAGAATTACATAAACTTATGGCCTAAGAAGATGAAGTAAATGAAATGATTATAATAAAGTGAAATCGGAGTTATTTCAATTATAGCTGATTTTATTTTTTAATTAACAATAGCTATTATCACAGGGTACATAGTGATGTTTTGATACATATAAAGTATAGTGATTAGACCAGAGAAATTAGCATTTCTATCTTCTCAAATATGTATCATATCTTTCTGTTGGGAACATTCAATATCCTCCTTTTAACTACTTGAAACTGTACATTACAGTAAGTCCCCTACATATGAATGAGTTTTATTCTGAGAGCACATACATTAAGTCCAGTTTGTTCATAAGTCCAACAAAGTTAGCCTAGGTACCCAACTAACACAATCAGCTATTTGGTACTAGCTACATCACTGCTGCTTTCACCCTTACTTCTGGACATCCTGGGTCTGAAATAAAGATACTGTATTACTGTACTCTATACAGTACTATACAGTAAGTACACAAAAGCACAACCCCTTGTAGAGGATACATGCAAGCAACAACGTATGCCGGGCTAACTTCCATGATTGGACATGTGAGCACTCATTCGCATCTTTGAAAGTTCGCAACTTGAAGGTTCATATGTGGGGATTTACTGTGTATTGTTAACTGTAGTAATCCTGCAGTGGTATAGAACACTAAAATTTATTACACCTATACAACTGTAACTGTGTATTCTTTAACAAGTCTCTCCCTATACCTGGTTTCCTTCTACACTTCCCAGCCTTCAGGATCCTCTGCTCTGCTTTTCACTTCTATGAGATCAACTTTTTTTAGCTTCCACATATAAGTGAGAATACATGGTGTTTAACTTCCTGTTCCCAGTTTATTTCACTTAACATATGAGAGTAGTCATGCATTCTGTTTTCTGATATGTTTTCCTTCCTGTTTTGTCTTTAATAGTCCTTCCTATACCTAGCTTGGTATATGACTATGTCCGTTCTTGGACACTATAACAACTTTTTTTTTGCTGCCCATCTTCTTGACATTGCTATGGGATTCAAGACTTTAAGAACCATCTTGTCATCAGTAACTCACAATGGCAAACAGGTAACAGTTTATCTTTTTCTCCCCCTTGCAGAAACCAAAAAAAGCAACAAAGATAGCCAACAAAAATAAATGCAACCCTCAATCGGCAATGTACAGTTTCAAAGATTTTTTTCAAGGGGGGCTCTGCACCTTTTCTAAACCATGGGGATTATTAGTTTCAGTCTCCTAGACCTATGCTCAAGTCTTAACTTGACCTTGGATAAATTAATTAATGTTTCTAATTCTCAAAATCCTTATCCCATAAAATGAAAATAATAAAAGTACTTACCTTATTGGATTTTTGTGAAAATTAAATAAAAACAAAATTAAAGGCATTAATACAACCCCTGTCACGTACTAAGCACTCAGCAACTTAGTTATTATTTTGTTCCTAGTACAATATTTGCTTCATTTGTTATTACAAGAAACAAAAATATGTTACAGCATTCTGCTATAGTTGTATTAGGAGTAAAACGTGAGATGCTGCATTTTAATTTAATGTAATATTTTACAATTGGATATTCATGTACTGTTTTCTCTACTTCTAAATTGAACAAAAAGAATAATGTGTCTTACTTGACAAGGTCATACTGACTTGGAGGAAAACTGGTCGAGGTCCAGATAATCAACTTATGTTCTAATGGAACCCATTTGAAATGTTAAAATGTTCCATTATTATGAAACGTATTGCAGAAGCATGCATTTATTAATCCATTTGCTATTTTTCATGTGTCCACTGGGTGGTAATACATTCTATGTTAGTTACATGGATTAACAGAGCCTTCTTTTCCAGAGTCTTATATATGGCCCGGCACATGTTTAAACCAGTGCTGCTCCAAAAACTTTGAACTGTGTCCACAGTTAAATTCGCATTATCATGATTATTAGTTCTCTAATTTTCAGCATATGATTCATACATGCCACTTTAGGTTCTGACTATGACAAGCATGGTAAGTCATGGGCCAGTGACAAAAAGTCTACTGCTTATATCAGTTGTTGGTAAATTATGTTTGAGTTCCTAGAATATGTAAAGAACTGGAGATGCTGAATCTATTATGTATTTCTACATAAGAGGTCTGGCACTACTTTCAATTAATTTCTGAACTTTTGTGGGGATTCCTTTTTCTTTTTGAGGCATCAAAATTTCATGTGCAGAATTATATAAAGCTTAATAATTCTAACATGTAAACACAGATATTTCAGTGGCATTGTATTTCATTTATAGAAATGATTTAAACTCTCTATTTTCTCCAGATAAAGTGATTTTATAAAGAATCAACATATATAGTTACAGTCAACAAAATAAAGATGTGTTGTAATCAGAGAAAGTACACATGAAGATAGTACATGTTAATATGTTTAGAATTTCTCTTGTATAGCCAGAAATGTATTTTTACCAGCTTGGTGACAATCACATTTTTAGCATATATTTATTCTATCAAAACTATGTATCAGTAAAGTACAGTTTGGAATTTAAAAAGGGTTACGTGGAGCTGAATGAAGACCTTTCAAATTGAGACAGTTATGCATTGAGAAAACTAGCCTTCAAAATAGTGTTGGTCATTAGCTGGGGTGTTTTTCACTTTGATCACTGAGGACTCCTCAGTTTTATTTTTTTGACATTTATATTACAAATTATTAACAGTTGTGTGTGACAAGATTTCGGAAGCAATGCCAATTCTATTTAGTTTTAGGGTGGGATTTAAAATAAAAAAGAATTTATAATCACTCACTATTATAACAAAAATGAGATGGGTTTTATTAGGAATATGAATTGTTTACAGAAAATAGATCTCATAAAAAAGAAGTAATTAATTAATTAGTATCTACTACCAAATATTTAGATAATAGAAAAATGAACATTTAAGCTAATTATTAATACTATTAATTCAATTTGGATGTAAGACTAAATCATAATTTATTCATACTCTAGCACTTCTTAGCCAATTAAGTAGTCAAATTCTGCATAAAATAGTCTGACAGCTTGATAAAGAGAATGTGAAAATAAATTTTTCCACTGGGAGGCTAAGAAAGGTGAGAAGTAATGATGTTGATGTTATGTATCCTGTTAGCTTCTAGTCAGTAAATCCAGCTGTGTGCTCACCAGAGCACTCCTGTCCCACACAGATGTCAAATGTACCAGTCATATGTCCTGAATTTCTAATACCTGTTCAATGTCACATTGCTTTCCAGCTCGTATTAACTGTTGGCTTATTAGCTGTTGTCGTATACCTGTATACTGTGGTGGCATTCAATTTTTTTCGAAAATTCTACAATAAAAGTGAAGATGGTGATACACCAGACATGAAATGTGATGACATGCTAACAGTAAGTTCATAACCTTCGATCTCATATGAATGAAAAAGTTATCTTGCTTCTGCAATCTAAGTAATTGTGTATTTACTAGTAACAGTGCAGAATAGAACATAGTCTGCATAATAAAAGTTGGGTGGCTCTTTAAAGAAGCAGCAATATTCATTTTTAGTGGAACATAAGGACCACTTCTGTCAATTTTCCACATCTCCCGCACAGCCTGGTAATGAATAGAATTGTTGAGTAGCATAGTTAGACCCAGAAGGAGTAATGTCCTCACATTAGCCTGTTCATATATTCCAGGAGAGCAGCTAAAATTATTTCCTGGAGAATATTTTGAAGCCTTAGTTTTTTGTTTTTCTTAATGACTTTAACTGAAGTTACCAAAGTTCAAAAATATATCTCTTAATAGAGATATTAAGTTAGTGTTTGCTTTTGAGCTGAGTATCTTGGCTTAAATTTCCTCTTTGGCCTTGGTTTCCAAAATCAACGGAGTTAAAGCTTTGATATTGGTTTATATCACTGTTCTACAACCTACCTCTCTGATATTGGCAAGTCAGAAATTATTATACATGAGATCTTAATTTGGCAGGGGGAAAAATCTAGACAAAATATGTATTGCTAGTTTGAAAGAGAGAGGTCCTTCAAAGAGCTCGTCATCAAAATACTTACATAATTTTGGTCAGGGGCAGTGTAAGTAAAAGGACTGACATAATGATATAAAAATTACTATAGAAAAGACAAACACACCAAAAGATTGGTAAGAGAAATTTATCAATATTCAAGGAGTAATAATTAAGACACTTTTGTGCTAAAGAATGACAAATCAATGGAACAGAATGGCTTCAAACAGATGCAAATGCTCATGGAAATTAAATTATTATAAAGGTGGCTTTTGAAATCATGAAATGAATAATGATTCAGTAAACGGTACTGGTACCATAGACAAGCTGTTTGGGGGAAATAGATAAAAATGGATGCCAACCTTGCTTTTTAAATCCAAATAAATTCTGAATAAAGCAAATATTTCAAGGCAAAAAAAAAATCATTAGCAATTAAGACAGAAATTACTCCTTAAAATAATTTTTTTTAATGGGGAAGGTCTTCCTGAATATGACATAAAACCCAGGATCCATGGAAGCATAAAAATTATTTGAAGCCGGGCTCGGTGGCTCAGCCTGTAATCCCGCGCCTTTGGGAGACTGAGGTGAGTGGATTGCCTGAGCCCACGGGTTCGAGACCCGCCTGGGCAGCGAGACCTCATCTCTACAGTAAATCAAAAAATCAGCCGGGCGTGGTAGTGCATGCCTGTAATTCCGGCTACTCGGAAGGCTGAGGCGGAAGGATTGTCGGAGCCCAGCAGGCGAGGCTGCGGTGGCCAGGAGCGGTCACTGCACTCCAGTCTGGGCGACCGAATGAGACTCCAACTCAAAAAAAAAAAAATTATTTGAGAAAAGAAAAATTATAAACATAGTCTTAAAGATAAATGATAAACTGGGGAAAAAACATTAAACATCATAACAGGGGCCAGTTTCCTTAATTTACAAAATCTTTTTCACATCAATCAGTAAATATGGCAATAGAAAAATGAGTAAGTTACTCATACATGACCAAACAATTTACAGTAAAATAAGTTCAATAGGTCTGTAAATATGAAAAGATGCTCAGCTTCCATTGCAATGAAAAAAATGCAAATTAAAACAATGGAAAAACACTTTTTAACCTATCAGGTTTGCAAAGTATTATTATTCATCAATACCCATAGTTGGTGAATTTGTAGGAAAACCAGCACTTTTGTGTCTCTTGTTAGGGATTTGAATTGACAAAAATTTTAGAGAAAATTTGCAATATCTATCAAATTTTTAACTATATATATATATCCTTTGACCTATCAATTCCACTGCTAGTAAGTTACCTAAAGGTTTACTCACAAATATGCCTCTGTATGTTTAAGGGTATTCGCTGCTTTCACAAATTAGGAATAATCTAGATTATCATCAGTAGAATCTTGGTGAGATCAATTATGATAAATTCTTAACAACTGTGCAGCTATTTGAAAATGAGAGAAATGTAGCCATGTGTGGTGGCTCACACCTGTAATCCCAGCACTTTGGAAGGCCGAGGTGGGAGGATTGTTTGAACCCAGGAGTTTGACACCATCCTGGGCACCATAGCAAGATCTCATCTCTATCAAAAAAAAAAAAAAAAAAAATCAAAAACTTAGCCAGGCATGGTGGTGAGTGCCTGTAGTTCCAGCTACTTGGGAGACCAAGGTGGAAGGATCACCTGAGCTCAGGAGGTCAAGGCTGTGGTGAGCTGTGAGCATGCCACTGCACCCCAGACTGGGGGACAGAGTAAGATCCCTAGCTCAAGAAAATAAAATAAAAATTAAAATGCAAATGAGTGCAATTCGTATCTGCTGATATGGAGAGATATACTAATTATATTTAATTGGGAAAAAAACAAGCTCCTGATCATTATTATGATAGGATCCTGTGTATAATTATACACACAGACACAAATGCATATTTTAGATATGCTAGAATATGCGCAATATTTTTCTGAAGAGATTTATTCATAGGAAACTTTTTTTTTTTTTTTTTTAGGCAGAGTGTCTCTCTGTTGTCCGGGTGGCAGTGCAGTGGCAGATCAGGGCTCACTGCAGCCTCAGCCTCCTTGGTTCAGACCATCCTTTCTCCTCAGCCTCCTCAGTAGCTGGGACGACAGTCACTGGTCACCACACCCAGCTATTTTTTTTTATTTTTTATAGAGACAAAGGCTCGCTATGTGCCCAGGCTAGTCTCAACTCCTGGGCTCAGGGGATCCTCTATCCTTGACCTCCTAGAGTGCTGTGAATACCCACGTAACACCACACCTGGCTCACAGGAAACTTTAGAAGGATTTCTATAGAGAATAGAACCACAGAGCAGTGGAGAAAAGAAACTGTAGGCTTCTTATTTTATATACTTTTCTCCTACCTGAGTTATGTTTGTAAACATATGTACTTCTTTCATATTTAAAAGCCTAAAGCATTTTTTTCCCCACCATATTATAAAAGATATCTCAATTTAGTTCTTCTCAATAGTATATAATTCTGTAGAAGGACCATTTCCTGGCAGGAAGGAGAAAGTGGAACATACAGGTAGCTGACCTGGGGGAGTCAACAGGAGAGAGACTGCGGTGTGCCCTGTGCTAACCTAATGTGACATTCTTGATCCATTGTTCAAGTTCTTGAGCCATTTGTAGCCTGAATCTTTCTTATGTATGTAAAGAAGTTTTTCCATATCTAAAAAGTAATTTCTCCATCAAAAATGACCATTAACATAGAATTGCCAATCCTTCCTCTTTTAAAGGTATTCTGCCTTCTAATGACCAGTTTGGAGATCTTGACAAGACTCTTTTCTAGGTTTTCACAATTAAACATTCTTCTTCTCTTCCCAACTTTTTAAGAAAAGAAAACAAAAGTCTTAAAAGCAGTAAAGCATAACTCTAAAATGAATTGAAGTTTATCTAAAAATTGGGGATACATAATAACTTGTCAACATGAAAATTAATACTCAGGGTTTTCCTTTTCCTTGGTCAAGATAAGGCTTTTAAAGGCCTGGAGCAAAAAGTTTGCTTTTGAGGGAGAAGGCAGGGTGGGGGAAAAGCTTTGGATTCATAGGTCCATACAGAGTTGACAGAACAGTAAGTCATGTTATTCATATGAAAATCACTCATAATTTTCAATATTTTCTGTCATTATTGCCATTCTGGAGCAGTTTTGCATATGAGTTTGTAATTTCTGTATGCTAGCTACCTACTTGAAGGACACAGTGTTAGAGCTAAAAGGACTGTAATGTTTATGGTCGTTTATCCATAAAATTAACTCCTCAAATGGAAGAAAATACCATTCCAATTATAGATCCACTGTCTTGTCATTTATATTTTTCTTTTATTTATCAATTATTTTTATATAGCACTTGTTATAGATGATACTATGCTAGGCATTCATTGTCTTAAGCACCCTTCAAATATTAACTCACTTAATCTACTAATAACTTTACGCTGTTCCTAAGTACTGTTATAATTCCCATTTTACAGATGAGTAAACTGAGCTACTGAGAGTTTGAGTAACTTGTCATAAGTCACACAGGCAGAGATTAGATGCTAACCATTACTCTATGCTATGCTACCTCACGAGTATTAATTCCATTCATGCTTATTTTAATCATTTTAGTCATGTTTACGTAAATAAATCCAGTGACATTTTATACCAGGCACTTAAGGAGGATAAGGCTTGATGAAGCCCATAGTCCCTGCCTTCACGGAATTTGCATGTTAATTACCTTTCTAGAATGTCTGCTAAGCTTATCCTTTTTCTAAGATTATCATCCAAGAAAAGAATGCCCCAGAAATTCCAGAAGTTTTGGGAAACACATCAGTATTACCTGATGAATATTCCACTGCATATAGAACATGAAATGATATTAAACTCGATGAAATAGTTGATTAAACATCACTCTTCAACACTGCAATTGAAAAGTTACTTTAAGTGGCTAGTGGTGAGAGAAATCAAAATAACTTTTCAGTGAAACATGTTACAGAGTGAAAGATATGACTATAGGCATAAATCAAACGTTTTAGATCATATTTCAGATTCATTTTATGTCATCATGCGTTGGCAGGACTGAGACTCAAGACTTATACTCTGATACTCTTCTTCTCTGATTAATTGCTGGAAAAAGAATCTGTGCCCGGTCTGGTTTCCCTTCCCCAGCCTGTCTTTCCATCACTCCCAGATTCGGGCCACCTGTTCCCTTCTTGTGACCAACTCCCATCCTTCCTGTAGCTGCTTTTCTCACACAGCGAGAAACATTTATAGAGATTATTTTTTCACTTCCAGCAACCATAAGAAAACTGGATTCAGCACAACAAGAAACCACCTGGTCACTAGCAACAACTCTCTCCCAGAATCACCAACACGGGACACTTTAGTCTCCTCCCCCTTCTACCTATTCCAGGCCCAGGATGATGCCAGCCACCCTGCATCTCCTCTCCTGTGTGTTGCCCTTAATATCCGCTCTACTCAGAGCCTCTCTACCCCATGACCCTGAAGGCAGGCAGGGATGGGAGCCCAAGGTCAGCCAAGAGAGGCGCAGAAGGTACCAACCATAGGCATGTTGCCTACAGTGATGCCCAGGAGATTCAGTTACATTCCAGGACAAATGTCTGACAATATTTTTAAATCTCAACAGCCACTGGCCTCAGGGCAGAAAGTTAACTTAGGTCATTGATTCCTAGAGGGTATGATGCTGAAGGGAATTGTTAAAGATTAATGGAAAGTAGGGAAGATTTCATACAGTGACATTCGGCGACATAGGTTAGGTAGTGGGAACAATATGTGACCTGATGTCATAGTAAGACCCCCCAATATCCTGGTCCCTCCTGTCAACATGTAGTCATCATAGTTGACCCTCTTCAAGTTGTGATCATAGTATCCTCTGACAACTGCATTTTGAGCCTCTCGGTATGTATGTCCATTGCTTTTGTTCATTTTGCTTAGGAAGAAAACTACCTTCACCTGGTTAATTTTGCTCAAGTACATGATAAATGAAGACAAGATAGAAACATTTGTCTCACATTTGGATGAGAAAATGAGGCCCCTGGATGTTGTAAACTATGGACTTAGCTAGAACCTTGATTTTTTTTCCAGTTTTTGAAGGATTTCTTTTCTTATGGGTGAGACTATCTGTGGCCAACTCTGATGTAGGTTGTTACATCTCTACATGTAACAATAAACTTACTATCTTGCCTTTGGCTGGGTGAGGTCAGAAGGTAGTACGGGGAGCATCATAAGTATATATCTTAGATGTTTCCTTCCTGCAAGAGAAAACTCAGTCCCAGGACACAAAGCCACATTCCAGCTCCTCTCTGGTTCACAGGGATGTTCTGCTGCCCGCCTGTCCAACCAGAAAGGAGTCTGTGCAGCTTTGCACAAGCTCATATCCCGCCGATTGGCCTTAAAAACCCTCAGATTGGAAGCCCATTACTTGGAGTAACCTTACAATTTTAGGATCTAACTCACTCCCTTTAATTTGCTTCTTACTAGTACTCATGCAACAAATTATGTTAAAATTTAAAATGCAACAGATCACTTAACAGTGGGGCCCTTTCAAAACAGAGGCTTATTAAAACCAGCCAGCCAGCAGGAAGGAAGCATGGACTAGGAAATGGAAAGATTAAATTTCTTTAATTTAGGTCTCTAAAGATAATCCCTTCTTTGTGACAGTCTCATAACACATAAACAAGATCTATGTGTTTTGTGAAAAATCCTTTTTACAAACCTTATCTTAAGATAAGTCTTCCTCACACATGTCGTATGGTATTGGCTTCATCCTGAATTTCCACTGCCTTTGTTGTTTGAGGTTGTTTCCTGGGGTCTGAGGAAACATTTTAATTTTCCACAAGTAGGCCATTCACCCGCCTGCTTTTCATAACTTACAGCAGGTGGCACTGTGGCTATAGTGTTCAAGATTGGATGATGATTCACACAGGGAATTTTTTTTTTTTTTTTTGGATTATGATGTTTTGAGCCTGAGAATCTAATTAAACCAGCAGTATCCTGATAGACTTTGAACCTCCTCTACAAGAATGTAGGAGGAGAAAGTGAAAAATGATCTAAAGTCCAGGGTAAAGAGATGATTGTAGCGAGATAGCCAGGGAGACTGACCTAATATATATAAAGGCATTCAGTTCAAAAGGAGAGGAGGATCCCTAGGGCAACTCTACATAAAACCACAGGACCAGCAGGCCCACCCAGACCCCTGAGCCAGAGGCTGCCGGGAAGGTATCAAGATCTATGTGTTTTGGAAAAAATCCCTACCAGGTAATCAAGATGAAGAAAAAAAAATTGTATGCTCCTAGGGAATTGAACCTGCTTAGGTAATTGTTCTAAAGTACCTCACTTAATTGTTCTCATTATTTTACCCTACCTTTCCAACAAATAATCGCCTCTCTGGTTTATTTTCTCTGTGTGTCTTTGTTTCCTCCCTTTTTTTGCCAAGATCAGAGTCTCATAAGGATCTTCACCAATCCACAGAAACTGGCCCTCAGTGTCTTCTAAGCCAACATAAGCAATGATTAATCCCAGAAAGAATCCGTTTAGGGGATGGATGAACAGGGAAAGCTATAGAATAAAGATCTGGAGAATTAACACTGCCTGTTTCCACTTTTTGTAGGACTAGACACCTTCCTTCCTCGCGACTCAGATTTTTGTCTTGCAGAAATACTTCCTTCCATCTCCAGCACTTAGTATCAGGTTTGGGCTGATTCTGTGAAAAGAAAGGTGGATGAAAGGGTTTTCACATACAGAAGGATAGTGACTGAAAGCCTGACAGCAGCTTATTAGTAGGTATTCCCCACCTACCTCCTAGTCTGCCAGTGCAGCCATCTGTGTGCTGTGTCTGGGGCTGACCCGATTGTGAAAGACAAGGCTGGGAAAATCAGAATCAAAATCCCACAGATGGACTGTGCATTTTATTATTTTTAAGTGTAGTACTTTAGCAAGCCTAAATAATCAAACACATAAGACTCTACCTGTCTTTTCAGCATGGCCTTAAATCTATTAATCTCTGCTGGAATCCCTTCATCAAAATGCTAAGGACCATGAGATAGGATTATTGCCAGAAAAGGCCGGTTAGATGACTGACAAGAGATCTGAGAAGGAGACATTTTCTCTGGTAATTTAGTTTCATTCGACAGTCCTGTCTTCAACTTTACATGTCTAGAAACTAAAAATGAATCCTTGGGAACAGACATTAACCAGTATCACACCTGTCTGATGCATGAGACAGAATACCAACATTAAGAGTTTATTCAACCAGTTGGCACATTCTCTTCCCTAGATAAAAACTCTGTGTAGGAAGCCAAATTATAATCCCCACATCTTGGTCAGCAGGAATTAGCAAGAGGAATTAGCTGGATGATCTTAGTCACTAGTGCTGTCAAACACACAATTCCTCAAACAAGCAGGGCTGGGGAGCTGGGACATTCCAGGACCTGAAACTGGGAATGGCACAACCCACTGTTGGCTCACTATGGGTATTGGTTGGATGTCCAAGGAACCAGAGTTTGATATGGAGAAGTACCAGACCAGAGTCAGGTACACTGTCCAAAATGAGTCCCCCGAGGAATACCCAGAGGAGGTTCCAAACACAAAACCCTTTGTGATGAAACCAGGGAATGCCAGCAATGGAAAAGATGGCCTCTGTCCGTTCTTTAATTGAAGAGTAGGCCATTGCAGTAACAACTTTTGATCCATAGCTAAGTACTTATGAAGACAGATGTGGGCAAAACATATAACCTAATTTTTCTTAATAAAAATAGGAGATATGTCTGGTAAAAGAATCCAAACAGTATGTACATGATTATACAGTGGAAATAAAATATCCTCTTCCAACCGGGCTCGGTGGCTCAGCCTGTAATCCCGCGCCTTTGGGAGGCTGATGTGAGTGGATTGTCTGAGCTTGCGGGTTCGAGACCCGCCTGGGCAACTTGGCGAGACCTCATCTCTACAATAAATCAAAAATTAGCCGGGTGTGTAGCGCGCTTCTGTAGTTCCAGCTACTCGGAAGGCTGAGGCGGAAGGATCGCCAGAGCCTACCAGGTCGAGGCTGCGGTGGCCGGGAGCGGCCACTGTACTCCAGCCTGGGCAATGGAGTGAGACTCCAACTCAAAAAAAAAAAAAAAAATCCTCTTCCCACAGAACTACTATGATCAGTTTTAAGCACCAGGTTATAAAAAATATATATCACTGCAGTGTCCCTAGGGATTTTTTTTAAGTGACTATCTTCAAAATTTTACTTCCAGAGTTTAATTCATAGGTAGTACCAATCTGGAATGTTTGAGCCTCTAGGAGATTCAGATGTGCAATTAGGTATAGACACCATCGGCCTAATACAGCTCTCTCTAAAGAACTATCCTGGCCTCTCTGCCAAAGAGACCTCTACCTGGGCTCCCAGCCAGTTCTTGGATGGGCACTGACTGAGCTGGCCATGTTGATGTTCTTTATTGTATGCCAGGCTGACAGAAGTCTTTTCTGAATGGCACATTATTTCATTCTGTTCACTAAATTTCAAGCATCTAACCTAGGAGACCTTTTTATCTTCTGCATCTATCAGACCCATGAGCTGTTGGTCTCATAATTGAACTGAGATCATTTTGGCGTCATCTTGTTGCCTGTTCTTTGCTTACACTTTGTGCATTCTAAAGTGATCTGAGATTTGGGGGTTTGGGGGTTGAGGCAGTGACTTCTCCATGAGAACAGCTGGACTTACCCCTCATTTATCCCACAAACGATTTTGGAATATTTGCCATGTGCTGGATGTTATTTTAGGCACTGGTGATAGAGCGGTAACAGTCATTTTTGTTGGAATGGAGGAAGATAGACCCCAAACAAGGAGTCAGTTGGGTATCCAAGTGTGGAATTTTGGCTGGAAATGAAATGTTTTGGGGGTCAGGGACACAGAGATGATACTTAAATATCATCTTTAAAGCCCTGAAACTGGGAAGATTCCCCCAAGGCAGTATCCTAGAAGAAAAAAATTTCCAAGAAGCCAGTCCTGGAGCATTAGTTCATGAAGAGATAGGCAGATAAGAAGAACTGGCAAAGGAGAATGAGAAGGAATGGACAGAAATGGAGAAGAGGGTGTTGGCATACAAAAAGAAACCGCATTAAGGCTTTTATCCCCTTCATTATGGTTGGTGGCAAGTAAGTAGATTTTGAATCGATGGGTGACACTTCAGTTAAGTAAATCAGGGTATCTGGACAGTTTAAGAAGGCCTCACAGAGGAAGGATGATTAATATAGGCCCTAAAGGATGAGTAGGAATGGGATGCAGTGAGAAAGGATATTGCAAGATAAGGAGAGCATGCGTGCAAAGATCTGGAATCAGTTCATTTGGAGGAACCATGAGTAGAGTGGACGGGGTGCTTGGCAAAGGCGAGTGTGGCTAAATATGAAACCTGAAAGGGGATTTTGGACTCATCTTGAATGAGGATAATAGACTGGATGCTCTAAGCCAGTGACTCAACCCAGGGTGACCTTGCCCCCTAGGGGACGCTTGGCATCTGGAGATATTTTTTATTGTCACCACAAGGTAGGATGTTGGCATCTAGGGAGTATTGATCAGGGGATCCTTCTAAAATATCCTGCAGTGCACAATACAGCTCTTCACAACAATGAATTATCCAGCCCAAAATATCGATGGGTCTGAGGCCGAGAACCCTGTCCAAATGAACTTCGCTGAACCCCTCCATTTTCAGCAGTGGGCACTGGCAGCTGTGCTTGTTGTTGGTTGCTTTAATGTTTTAGAGTTTAAGTAATGAGATGCTAGTTCTTCCCTGTCTTTCCCCGTCTTCTGTTTTGTTGTTGTTCTATATATTAAAGTAAAAAATAACTTCCAGTATCATATTCCACATATCTAGGCGAGGGGCAGATGAGTGTTATTAAGTCTGTTCTTGTCTGTCTTACTTTCTAAGATTCCATTCTGTTACAGGTTGGGCTTTTGCTTTCCCTTTCCTGGGTTTCTGTGTCTTTTATGCTCAAAAGTACTAATCAGTGCAATAAATGTAGTTTTGTGCCGCTCGGTGTGATCATGATATGATTATTTATTATCCCAGATGCTTCAGAGCCAAGATACTCAGTGAGGTATTTTTCATTTTCTCCAAAGAGAGACAGAAGGTGCTAAGTAGAGGATGCAATTTCGTTTAGTAGACAGTAGCATGCAAGAGCCACGTGTTTATACATCACAATCACAGACATTGAAATGAAAAGAGGCAATATAAAATGCAAAGATTCTCACCATTTTCAGAGAGATTAGGAACCAGAGGGAGCTTCTTAGGCTTGTTGAGGAAAATGAGGGCCGATGCCCCTTCTGGAAGTGAAACAGCTCCTCTCTCTGCCAGTGCTACATGTTCCACATGTATGTTGGGGTTCGTGCTGGAGGCGGGATCGGCGATGAAATTGAAGACCCAGCAGGAGATGAATATGAGATCTATCGAATCATCTTTGACATCACTTTCTTCTTCTTTGTAATTGTCATCCTCTTGGCCATAATACAAGGTAAGCATCATCCTCACCAAAGCCCAAAAGAATGTAGAATTTAAGCTACATGTTATTGAAAGCTGATATGCAAGGTTTCCAGGTAGGGTAAGAAGGTCAAGTGTTTGCTGAAAAAGACAGCTGTTCCTTTCATTATCTCGTCATTGCAAAATCTGTAGAGAGAAATACAAAGAAGCGCGGGATCCTGGCGTAAGGGTAAGACGAATACAGTTTTCTTTTGTCTTTGAAATAAATAATGGAAGGACCACTTCCTTGGTTTGATGCTCAGCACTAAGGTTCACACTCGTGAACCCCAACTTCACAAATTTGAGTGGGTGGGCCATTTAGCTTTTGTGGGTCTATCACATGGAAATAATAGAAATCTCTAAGCCCTGTGGTTGTTGAGAGGGTTTTTTTTTTTAATGGTATGCATTCAAATGCCTAGTATAGGATCTGATGCATAATCGGTGCCTCTTGACTACTCATAGAGCTATTATCACTGTTGAGTACCCAACTCTGCCAGGCACAGGTATTAACGAATCACTAGTTCTTCCTTTTACTTTTGGGCCACTTGGAATGTAGTGTCTTTCTCTCTCAGAAAAGTCACTTGTCTTTTTCTGCTTAACACATTTATCCTGGCTTGAAATAAATGCCTATATAAATGTGACAATATCCTTTAAATTCCACAGTTATAAATGATATGTTGGTTTTTTTTTTTTTTTTAGTAAAGTGCTATGGACAAGTTTAAGGGACTCATAACTCACTCACTGTGTCTTTATGGGGTGTAACCATATCGTGTTTTATAAGAGGGCAAAGTCATAAAACACTCAGAAGAAAGTGTAACCAGCAAGTCCCAGGAGGAAAAAGGAGCAGAAACACGACTCAGGGCGGTTCCTTTCTGATTGCCACAGTCAATGGAATTCTGGAACATTTACTTAGGAGGAACTTTTGAAAAAAGTAATCTGAGGCAAATTTCTCACAATTTCTATGGTAACGTTTGATTTGGAAATAATACATTACTGGAAAGTCTTGTGAGTGGAGTTTTCTGTACTTAACCACCATAAATCTCAACTGTTCTCCGTTAGCATGAATTAAGTAGCAATAGGCCATCTATGTATGCCAAGTTAATGAAAGGTTCTCCCTGCTCTGTCACTTGGTTTTAAAACACTCTTTCAGTGAGTGTATGGCCCAGTTACTGCCTGTACATCTGCCCCCAAAGAAACACTACCACTTTCATAGTGTAAGGGTATCAGACATGTACAAACACTTTTATCACGTTCTGAGCATTTCCCAAGGTAGCTGTATGTTTTCCCTTCCCTTGAAGGGATCAGCCAAGGGGCTGTGAATTTAATCATTATCTCATGGTTAATACAAATTCAAAGGACTCTGATTTTAATTATTATCCCCTGGTTGATAAATGTCTTTATTGAACATTAGGTCTAATTATTGATGCTTTTGGAGAACTTAGAGATCAACAGGAACAAGTCAAAGAAGACATGGAGGTAAGTTTCTCTGTTTATGACTCAGGTTTTTTTTGTTTTTTTTTTTGAGTTGGAGTCTCACTCTGTCACCCAGACTGAAGTGCAGTGACCACTCCCAGCCACTGCAGCCTCGACCCGCTGGGCTCCGACGATCCTTCCGCCTCAGCCTTCCAAGTAGCTGGAACTACAGGCGCGCACTACCACGCCCAGCTAATTTTTAAATTTTATTGTAGAGATGAGGGCTCACCAAGTTGCCCAGGCGGGTTTCGAACCCACGAGCTCAGGCAATCCACTCACCTCAGCCTCCCAAAGCGCTGGGATTACAGGTTGAGCCACCGAGCCCGGCTTGACTCAGCTTTTTTGCTGTGGGCACTCATTTTCCCTACTGCCGTGGCCCAAAGAATCGTGAATACTGGGGGAAGGAGGAAGGGGCACAAACAACGTATGGTTTCATTCGCCTGCTTTCCATCCAAGCAATGCAGACAAGTGTGCCGCGTGTTAGGCTAGAGCTATAGTGGACTCCAGGTACATACAGGCAGCAGCATAGTACCATCCTGCCCTCAAGAAGTGGGGAGACTATTCATTCAAAACCATAAATTCACTGACAAGCAAGTTAACAGGTGGTGATAGAGCAGGGTGGTAAGCCTTTTATAGCAGTAAAGCACTGAGTGCTGGAGTCTCCTTGCAGCTGGTATCTGGTTCATATCTGGATGACAGGGGAACTTCCTAGAAGGGATGCCCACCCTGAGGCCTGAAGATTGTGGACATGTGGGCTTGATAGGGAGCGAAGAAGACAGTTTAGATGTCCTCCTTGTCCCCTCCCCCGCCATCGGGCACAACTCCAGGGGTACCATTCACGTTGGATTCTGAGAATGTGGCCACCTGTGATTATATACCAAGACTCGGATTTTAAGGAATTTGATATGCAGATTTTTCTTGGACGCATAAGTGGTTCAAGATGCAGCATTAAATTCTAGTGAGGAGGCTGGAGAGGAAGACCAGCAAGTGAAATGCCTAATGACTCATTTGAGAACTTGACAGTTTAACGTATGGGCTATGAGGAACAAGAAAAGGGATGTAAGCAGGGCAGCCAGATGACTGAGCTTGCATTTTAAAAAGAAAAATGATTTAAAATACGGGAAGTGAAGTAAAAACTGGCAAAACCAGGGGCAGGCCAGTAGGCTAGCAGCCTTTTCCAGGTAGGAGATTGAGAAGCTTTTGCTGAAACCTGCCACTGAGGATACAGGAGTTGCAGTGAGAAGAACTTAATGATTGGCCAAAGACAGAGAATGAAGAGGATGGAACAAGCGAGGGGATTTCCAGATTTCAGGCATGAGCCACCAGATGGATAGTGGTACCGTGACCCTGAGGAAGAGCAAGTTCGTGGATAGAGCTGATGAGTGGTTTGTCCTATTTAAGAGACATTGTTGGCCAGGCTCGGTGGCTCATCCTGTTATCCCAGCACTTTGGGAGGCCGAGGCGAGTGGATAGCCTGAGCCTACGGGTTCGAGACCCGCCTGGGCAACTTGGCGTGCCATGTCTCTATAATAAAGCCAAAATTAGCTGGGCGTGGCAGCTCGTGCCTGTAGTTCTGGCTACTTAAAAGGCTGAGGCGGAAGGATCGCCGAAGCCCAGCAGGTGGACGGTTGGGTGGCCGTGAGTGTGCCATGGCACTCCAGTCTGGGCAACGGAGTAAGACTCCAACTCAAAAAAAAAAAAAAAGACATCATCGATGGATATAAAGACCTGATTGTTCTCCCAAATTCCTGAATGTGGTCTATCTGCTTTCAACAGTTTGTTGATCAGTAAGGCATGAAGCATTTTATGAGTTCTCATAATCATCTTGATTGTCATCTCCAGAATCCAGGGCATTGTAAACATGCTCCAAATGACATTAAACAGCTTCTAATTGGCAGAGAGAGATAACCATCAAGTCACACTAGGACAATAACTATTGAATTTAGTTGCACTGATACATGCAGAATTCTGATCATGAAATGGATCTGCTTCTCCTTGGGTTTTGTGCGCCAGGCCTGCCAATGGCAGACTTCACAGGTACTGTTCCACAGGCTACATAAAGATAGGTGTGGTCCAGAGAAGGTGGAAGCCAAAAGACCAGGCAGCCAGTTCTAGAGTTGAAAGTTATTCCTAATACATGTCCACTGGTTAATTCTGTCATGGCAGACCCTCGCCCGATTGTGGATGGAATGATGGGGCACCTCTTGGCTTGGTATTTGATTTGGCCCTCCCCAAAGGAATCTGTACCTTCCCCCAAACCCTCATGTCATCAGACTTTGAGTAGGTACTAAGTTTGCAATTTCATTTGAGGACACATAACTTGTGTCATGAAGAGAAGTGACCACTAAGCCTGGACACTTTCCCCTAGGCTGGAGAAAATAAGGAAGAGACATTGCTTTTCAGCTATCATTATCCTGTGCTCTATCTGCATCTGTTACTTCCCGCCACAGTTCATTTAAACCCACTATACCAAGATAAAGTTCCGGCAGCAGTTAAGTTTATATTTGTGGACTTGGAACAATTTCCACGTGACAGCCTTTAACATATGTCAAATAAACAAAAGAGCTGCCCCTACACAGCAAGTTGTGTTTTCCTTTTGTTTTGCTTTCTGGGCTCTCTAACATTTTAATATGTGCCTTTCTCTTCTAGACCAAATGCTTCATCTGTGGAATAGGCAATGATTACTTCGACACGGTGCCACATGGCTTCGAAACCCACACTTTACAGGAGCACAACTTGGCCAACTACTTGTGAGTGTGTCCGTCTCAGAGTCTTTGGCCCTTCCAATAGCCCCTGGCTCCCTCCAGCTCTGGAAGCTTGAGAAGCAAGAGAGAGAGCAGTTTCTTTTTCCTTACAATTGCTGCAGATACTTTGAGAGAATGACCAACAACTAGTGGGGCTCTTTCCTCTAGAGTAGGTTGACTTAAGAAATGAAGTTGCAGCTGTTCATGTAAATAATGCTTTCTAGAACTTGAAATGAAAGGTAGACAGGAAAGAGCAGAGGCTCTCAGGGAGTCTTGGCCATGTTTCTCTTTTAAGGGTTTACACATCTCTTCAGGCACTGTTGGACACCCAGTTAAAAGTTGCATTTTTTTAAATATACCCAGAAGTCTTGCCATTACTTGGGACTAGCCAAAACTCTAGTTTGGTAAAATGCTATTCTTACTCACTTTCTGACCCAATTTTGATATCAAACAGTAGAGATGCAAAATAGCATTGTTGGGGAAGAAAACAGTTTAACTATACTCAGTTGAACTTGATCAGTAAATTAGAACTTCTTTTTAAGCTGTCTTCAGTTAAAATTCATCAGTGCTGCTTTGATTCCAACAAAATTGCATATATTCCTAACTTGAAGCGTCTCAGGTAAAATTACACATCAGATCAGAAGAGTCAAGTCAAAAAATAACCTTACCTCTTTCTGGTACACTGTAATTAAATTTTCCAAAAAATGTACATGTGGTGTTTTCTCTGTGTCTACAACAATTGAATACAGCATATAATATATAAAAATATGTCCTATATTTTTATACTCTATTTCCATACAATCTATTTCTGATCAGTCTCTCTGTATCTGTAGGTTTTTTCTGATGTATCTCATAAACAAAGATGAAACTGAACACACAGGACAGGTAGGTAAATAGTGCCTATATATCTTCTGAAAGAAATGATAGAGAAGCCCTAAATGTTAAAACAACATGTTAAATAGTAAGAGGTGGAATTACTTTCAGATATTATTTGTGGTATTTTGATATATAAAATTCCTGTGATCTGGCATGAGTGTAGAAAAGACTGCCTTTGCTAAAAAAGTAAAATTCTAATTTCACTTAAAACAATAAGCTTTTATTAACTGAAAATGGTGGGTTTTGAATTCCCTGTTATAAGAAAATTGAGTATTCTTAATTATTGTGTAATATCCTTGATTGCTTAATCAGATGGCAGATGATTTCAAATGAACATCAACCCACAGTATTATGGTCAGTTAAAAATACTGCTTATTAAACGTCTAAGGTTTGTAAGCTAATTGAAATTCCTCTTCCACTGGTGTTCACCAGAGATTGTTAATAGTTTGAACTTAAAGGAAACAACATTTTAAGAGAACCCTCAAAAACATAGACCATAAGTATATTTTTAGTCATTATTATTTTATGATGAGGATAAAGATTGATTATTTGTTTATTACTGGAAGTAAATAAGGTCTGGTATAGTTAGGAATTATCTAAATGAATCTGGACTTCTCCAATTACGTGTGATGTATACATATAACAAAACTGAGTTTCTCTCTCATATTTTGCACAGATTTGGGGGAAAACGTTAATATATTTCCTCTACTTTCACAGGAATCTTATGTCTGGAAGATGTATCAAGAAAGGTGCTGGGAATTTTTCCCAGCAGGGGATTGTTTCCGGAAACAGTATGAAGACCAGCTGAATTAAACTCAGACCCTGATCACCTCTAAAAACCAAAACACTCCCTCTCTCTCTCTCCCTCTCTCTCTCTCCCTCTCTCTCTCTCTTTCTCTCTCTGTCTCTCTCTCTGTCTCTCTCTCTCCCCCCCTTTCTCAATCTCTCTGCTTTCTTGGAAACATCTTGCTGATTTTGTGAATTGCCAGCGTTGTGTGCTTGCTGGGAACATCAAAGCTCTGTTTCTGAAGACCTGACTGTTTTGCCCCCACCTTCTGTATTTTCTTTGAGAATCAAGACTGAAGAATCATCTAAATTCATACGCAGACAAAAAGGGAGCTCTGGAAAGAAAACCATTCCAGACACTTTCTATCATAACACAGACAGATTTTCTTCGGAGACTCCTGGAAGTCTCCATGAGCTACGGGACCTTCACAGAGACGCATGGCAACCACACTCACCCGGCCTCTTTATTTCGCCATCCTGGAAGGATCCGTCTAATGGTCACAGAGCACTGTAGCACTTAACAGATTGCCGTGGACACCCGTTGTGAAGAGAAATAGTGCCTTACTATATGTGGGTTGAGCTATGCAGAAGATATGTGCATGAAAACACATCTTTATTTTCTTTACCTCGATCTTCCTTTTCTTAGTTAGATTGATTTTGTGAGGTTTTCTTTTTCCTGTATTCTTTTCTTTGGTGGGGGAGGGTAAGAAAAGCAGTTTGCACCTTTTTAAAAAAAGACGGGTGGTGTTTCTCAGGACGAAAGGAGGCTCTTCTCATTCAGCTAAACTCATATCTGCCCTCCCCATGTGCTCCTGCTGTTATTTTGGTAATGCTCTGATGCAACATTGCAACTTTATGAAATCTTTGTATGAAAACAAAAAGACTGCAAAAAATACACTTTCAAAAGAAATCATTCATTGCATGTTTATTATGCAAGTTTAAACGAACAAAGAAAATCTTCAGAAGCAAGTTGATCACCGTGAAAGAACTTTCATGATAATTATATTCATAGTAATAAAGTGTCGTGGGCTTAATTGTATATCTGGAGCCAGTGTCATCCACCAACAATGTGATACATTATGAACTTGACAGTAGTTTTGGGTTTTTCTTTTTCTTTCAGCCACCTGTGTTCAGTTGATGATTAAGGACTTCTGACAGGCCATTTTTTAATATCAAAGCTGAAGCAATATCCATTCAGGGATTTCATCAGTTGCATCACAAAACACGGATGATAATATAAATCACCCCATTTTTTCCATTTTGGGTCCTTTTAAATGTAATGTTAATCTTTACAATTAAAAAGACAGATTCAGAATGGAAGCAAGGCCATTTTGCAAACATTGGAGCTCTTTTATTACAAGTCTGCTTGTTAATTTTAGAATTGTAAAACTGCTCTGATTAAACTATTTAACTAACTTTCTCATCTTCTTCTTTCTCCTTTTAACTTACAATTGTGACTCAAAACTTTTTAACTTTTAACTTGAGATGGGTGTAGGACAATCCCAAACACTGCACCAAGACCTCTATACTGTCAGATTTCCTGGTAGCTACAAGTTTGCTGTATTTATGACTGTGGAGTCTCAGAGGCACCAGGCAACTGGCCAACCCCTGTCATTTCCCTGGTATGGGAGTCATCCAGACCTCTTGAAAACCCATGTCATGGCCAGGTACAGCGGCTCCGCCTGTAATGCTAGTACTTTGGGAGGACAAGGTGGGGGATTGCTTGAACCCAGGAGTTTGAGACCAGCCTGGGCAACATAGCAAGACCGTGCCTCTGTAAAAAATTAGCCAGATGTGGTGGCACATGCCTATAATCTTAGCAACTCCAGAGGCTGAGTGGAAGGATCTCCTGAGCTAAGGAGGCTGAGG
The DNA here is from genome assembly GCF_000164805.1 of Carlito syrichta. Taxonomy (NCBI): domain Eukaryota; kingdom Metazoa; phylum Chordata; class Mammalia; order Primates; family Tarsiidae; genus Carlito; species Carlito syrichta. Next base: position 39,243 of record NW_007070662.1, on the reverse strand, counting down.
CTGCAGTGAGCCGTGACAAAGTCACGGTTGGGTGCGGTGGCTCACACCTCTAATCCCAGCACTTTGGGAGGCTGAGGTGAGAGGACTGTCTGAGCCCACAGGCTAGAGACTAGCCTGGGCAACTTGGCAAGACCTCACCTCTTAAAAAAAAAAAAAAATACCCGAGTCACTGTCTCCCAAATTTTTCTTTTATATAGCTCTTTAAATGTTATACAGCTCTTCTTTGCTTGGGGTGGATTCATTTCTTAACAATAAGAGTTTATTTTCTGTCTTAATATTAAAGAGAGTTGGTAGACAGTGATGTATTAAAAACTCAGATACCGATTAAACATTTTCTGTGTGCCAAGGCCTGTGCTGGGTACCAGTGACATATCATCTGTCATTTTACACTTCATCAGTACAGCATTATAGCAATAGTTTCTAGACTTGCATTTATGTTTTGGTATCTCTTATATTTGGGGAAGGAATAAATTTGGCTGCTTCGCAGGAATTTCTAAGCCTACTGATCTGAAGAATCTGAATAAGATAAATCAGGTAAGCTCCATGAAACATCAAAGAGTACATTGCCCTTTGCCACAAAACACTGCAGAGGAAGCATAGAGTGAAGAGGAATAAATATTTTTCCAAGATAAAATCCACTGATAAGATTCAGGTCTCCTATTTACAATGCCTAAATCAGAGTTGACATAAAACAACAGTATAGGTGAGAGGTGAGTGAATGAATTCATAATGTCCCCTAGATTGTGCAGGCTCTCATAGACTCTCCTGACTGACTGTGCCCTGCTTTAAAATCCTGGATGGTGGCAGAAGTCTTCTGGGAGAGGCAGAGAGAATCTAAATGTGGATGATAACTGTGCTAGAGAAAGAGCAAAGGAGCAGAGCTGGTCACTTGAGAAAGGCCTACACGCCCCAGCCTCATCACTGGCCAACAATTATAGGAAGACCCCTCTTCCCTCCTCAAGGCCTCAAAAGGGAAAAGGGAGTTTTTCTCTATCAGCATCATTAATTCCCCTGAGAGGTGTCTCTGAATCTCAAATACAACATAGCTCTCTACTTCTCTGATTCAAGTCAGAACTGCCTGACCCGAACTCAGGAAATGTAATCCTTTTAGTATTGTACCAGTATTCAAACACACAAGAGCATCATAATGAACGCTTACATACCTCATCTCAGCTTCAACATTTACAGACATCATTCTGCCCTTATTTCATCTGCTCCTTTCCCCGCCCCCGGAAACAACTTTTGAATCTACTCCATAAAATAAGTCTAGATTCATAATTTAAGTTGAAGTTTCCCAAATGCACTCTGCTCATGAGTGTCTAAATGGAACTCCTTGGATGGATGATTATTATTTTTCATGTGCAGGAGGCAATTTGTTCTCAGCCCCACACACCCACACAAAAACTCATTTAAAAGTCCTACTGTAGTGAAAAGTACTTTATACCTGATTATAAAAATAATTATATCTAGGAAAACCAAACATTTTTTTCACTCTCTTGTTTTACTGGGGAAATACTCATATTTTTCTTAGTGCTTCAATTTTCTGGGTCAATATACCAGTATGGCTTCCCTTGCTGTTAAGGTGTTTGGGGTGGGTGTTAGTGAGTGGTGAGTGCCCTTATTCACTCTGGACACAGTGAAAGAGGAATTTTTAAAAATGTAATACATTTACCCAAGCATGGAATTCATGTAAATTTGATGTGGAAAAGGCTTGGACAGTTAGACATTGCCCGAATTATTTCACAAATGTCTGAAGTGTTGTGAAGAGAATGATCTCACTGTCACCTTACTGATAACATTTCTGCCCAGCACTCTGAAATATTTGTGATAGACGCTGCATTAAAAAGCATCTTGATCTGCGTACACATACATAGATGGCACCTGGGTTTTTTTAATAACCATAAATATTAATAACACACATCCCTAATAGGACAAAGTTCAGTATCGTTTCATCTAAAATCACATAACTGAATTGTGTAGCTAATGCAAATATAATAAGTAGCAAAATAAATCCTTAAAGTTCCATGTTCTCCAAATCGGAGTGATTTATGATGTCACAACTCAGTATAGAAACAAGCAGGTAACATTAATTTCCTCATATAGATAATGTCCCAGAACTACTAGAACATGAGAGCTGGAAGGGACTTATGCAATCACATTTCAGATGGAGCTATCTAGGCCGGTTAAATGGCTTGACTCAAGTCCCAGTGCTGGTTAGTGGAAGAGCTGGGGCTTTTTCAAAGAAGACAGGTTTTTTATGACCTAGCTAAAATGAATTAAGAAAGCAGATAGTTAACATTTTTCATGACATATCATAGGTGCTCACTGATAATTCTGCTTCTGTGGTAAGAGAAATTCTGGAATTATTAAATGAATAATTTAATGACTTCCAAATGCACCACTGAACACAGCTATCTCTGAATAAAGAAGCCAAGTATCGGTTTTAGTCCCAGACAACAGGAAAACTTCACCTTGTTATTTTGCTTTAATACCTACCTTATTTTATATGGAGATCTTTGCAATGTTTTATTGGTTTTCATAACTATGTTCCTTTCTCGGGGCTAAAAAGATCCAGTTATGATATTCATCATGATTAAAATCATTTTGGTTCATATTTTCTTCCTAAAGATTTTGGATCTCATCAGTGAGGATAGGGTTTTGGGGATCAAAGAGTCCTACATGTTAGTGTGTCAATGATGTTTTAATGGCAAAGGAGCATATAATTTGCCTTTTTTTCCCAGATCAGGGAGAGAAAGCTTTTCCTCTACCTTGTTGTGTTCGGTTTTGGAGGCCAGCAAATTAAACTGACAAACAACAGATGAGTGATAGGAAAGGCAGATTGCATTCAGTATGCACACAGAAAATGGGAGTTCACAGAAAAATGTGAATCAAGGCTGTAAGTATCTGGGGCGTGGACACCATCTGAATGGGAGATGGAATGAAGGAGAAGGGCCACTGCTAGGAGAACAAATAACTTCTTAGAAGGTGGAGAGAAAGGGCACAGATGGACAAACAGATGGCTTTCTGGAAAGATAAACAGGCCCTGAAGAGAATCTATGACAAGGTCTGGAAATAGTGCTGACTCCCATCTCCAAGAAGAGAAGATGAGTGTTTTCTCAGGGAGGCAATTTATGAAGCTTGAGTTCTTTTGGGGAGGCTCCACTTTTCAACAGAGAAGGGATTACAGGAACTCAAATGCCTTCAGCTCATAATTTTTACACCTCAGTGGCTTATCCTAGACCCCTTCACATGCATATGATATGTTCAAACTCCTTTCATACATTAAAAATTTTAAGTTTATTTTCTACCAGGAAATATATGAACTTGATAACTGTGCGTTCCATCTTCATTAAGTACTGCTAAACAGGTCTTTGAATTTTTGGAGAAAAAAAAATTTACCTGCTACAGACCACTAAGTATTATACCAAATATTTTATATGTAGATTCAGAAATATAGTTGTAGGCATATGTAATGTCAAAAATAAAAGTAATAGTTGGGCTTATGATTACATTCTTTATTGCTGGAAAGAAAAATCTGGAACATCTATTTAAGATTTGAATACTATGACCAAGCTACAAGACCTCCTTCCTACACAAAATAAAGATGAATGGAACAGAACCCTTGGCAAGATACTATGAGTTAATAAAAATTCATGGCCAGATGACTGTCAGTTTATTCTTCCTTTATTTATATGCATGCAAGAGCAAAACAACTATTTAAGAAGTGTTTGTTTTTGTTTTTGTTTTTTTTAATACCAGTGAAGTAAACTGGTGGATATTCTTAGGGTTTTGTTTAGAGTATAAATCATGAAATGACTGCCTATACACAAAAATGTCATGAAGACTAAGTTCCACAATGCACTGAGGCTAAATGCTACACACACAAACAATTTACATTCCATGTGTGGCATAACAACAAGAAAGGAACTATTTTCTGCTCTCAGGTAGTATATGCATGATATGGTCTCAACCTGGGTCCCCTTGAACTAGCCTGAGGCAAGGATTGAAGTGATTCTCTTTTGCTGGGCCCTCCAGGACAGCAAGTGTGAAGAAAGCAGGATATGAGTCAACAAAGGATATGCAGGAATGCAAATGAGGCATGTGAGCACTGGCTCCCATCCCACCACGAGCCAGGAAGAGATAAAGAGCTGTCTAACAGGATCCTGCCTCTCCTCTGGCATATCCTATTTACCGTTTGTCAAAGTTTACCCCAAACTCAGCTCGGTGGCTCAGCCTGCAATCCCGCACCTTTGGGAGGCTGAGGTGAGTGGATTGCCTGAGCCTGCGGGTTCGAGACCCCCCCTGGGCAGGCGAGACATCATCTCTGCAATAAATCAAAAAAATTAGCCGGGTGTGGTAGCGTGCCCCTGTAGTTCCAGCTACTTGGAAGGCTGAGGTGGAAGGATCACCGGAGCCCAGCAGGTTGAGGCTGCGGTGGCCGGGAGCAGCCGCTGCACTCCAGTCTGGATGACAGAGTGAGACTCCAACTCAAAAAAAAAAAGTCTACCCCAAGGCATAACGAGTCCTCAACCACCTGGAATCATCTGACCTCTAGAGTTCCATTCAGGATATTACATACTATACCTGTAGAAGGCAGTTACATCCAAGTTAACGTGTCACAAAGAGCCAGAACTTTAGAGTTCAGATGATCAGTCTGACTGCACAAAGGGGTCCAAGGGGAAGGCCCAATATGCCAAGGACAATGGCAACAAGACCATGAGGTCCTGAAAACATTGTCTGGGGCAGGAAGCTGAGGTGGGAGCAGTGGACGGAGGCCCAGGAAGCAGGTAGCACAGAGGAAATCAAAAGAAGTCCATGAGGTTTGGGTCTCACATTGTATGATTTGGGTGTTTTTTTTTTTTTAATCTGTTTTAAATGTTTTGTTAAACTTAAAATTCTAAATCCGAGAGACCACCAAAGAGCCAGCTCTGATGCAAACACACGAGGGTCTTTATTCAGGCTCAAGTCTGGGCTCACAAACTGAAACCAACACAGCGGCTCAGCTTGAGAGCCCCGATCCAGTATGGCAAGCAGTTTTTATGCACCATTACAGAGGGAGGGGAAAGAACTTTAAACTTGTTTTGCATCATTGGGTAATTTCTCCTCATGGGTACGGGGGCGTTTGGGATTGGTTGGTTCGTTTTTGGTTTGCCCGGGCTCGAGCTCAGTTGCCTGTGATTGACGGGAAACGGCTAAACGGGCAGAGTGGAATGCCAGATAAGCTAGGTTTACACAGTCACTGCGCGTAAATTAACTTTGGCATGCGAGCAGGAGGTTAGAAACATTACAGAGCCCATTAGGAGAGTGGCTGGCACCACAGGGTCTACCACAATCTAAGCAAAGGAATGTCCGGAAGGGGCTTATCACTTTTACAGCCCGTTACAGAAGCAGAAGAAGCCAGCATGGCAACTGGGACAAACAAAAGCTTAACAAAGTTCTAAGTACAAACACCGCAAACAAATACAGTGAACGTGAGATAGGAATTCATATAGTAATACTTCTCTTTGAGTTTTTTTTTTAGTCTCTCAGTTTAATAATTCAAAATTAGTGACAAGAAAAAAGCACTAAGCTAGGGAATATGGCGTAATGCTAACGGATCACAGAAAGAACAGAATATTCTTAATATGTACTTCCATTTTCTCCAAAAAGGAGAATGGTACAGTTAATTATCTGAATACAAAACATAGATGGTTTGCTCATCAAATTTAAAAAATACAAGTTCCTGAAGATATCATGGGTAAAAAATTTCCACTTTGTTCAAAATGCTAGATAGAACCACTTGTTAGAAGCAATAAAAAAGATGGATTTTAGAAAAATAATAAAACCCAGTGGAAGATTAAGACAGCCAAGGAAAGGTAACTGGAGTGTGTTTCTCCTACAAAGTAAGTCAAGATAGAGTTTCCTCAACACACAGAGAGGACTGGGCCTGGCAGTATGCCCCACGACTCACCAAAGAAGTGACACAGGCCACATAATGCAAAAAAGAGAAACATCAGTTGACCCCAGTTGGAATTAGCCAGAGTCTCGCTTCATGAGCAGCCGCTGGACATAACTCTGTATTCCTGCCACAGAGTTTGCCTCCCTGAGCCTTGCAGTACTGCAGTCTGCCATGGGAAGCTGCCTTAGCCCATAATCATGCTCTGCTGAAACCCATATGGAGTGGTATAGGGGGGAAAAAGCCCTAAGCAGTGCCAGCCACCATATTCCAGTATTTCAAGGAACTCAACCTTTGCTAGCAGCTGCTAGCCAGCTAGCCTGGGAGGAGACATGTCCCAAGGGCAAACTCTGCAGTGGCAGACAGTTCCTGGCTGGTTGAGCTGCTCTGAGATAACCTGAGGTCCTGAGGTCAGCTGCACTTTGACATTTGGAGCACAGACTGCCTGAAGCTAAAGTGGGGGAAGGGGAGAGGGGGGAGGGGGGAATGGGACTTATTGCCACAGAAACCTTTTACTCACAAAGTAAACTCTTCTGTGCAGTCTTGACACAAAGCACTACCCCAGCGGCTAGGGAATCCCTCCCAACCCCCACTGGGGTAGCCAAAAGTGCATACGGGTGAGGAGCTTGAGATATTTTCGCTGGCACCACTCTTCAGGATTCAAAACAGAGAACTTGAGTAATTCCCATAGCCCCACCCACTTCCTAGGCTGACTGGGCATTTTCTTGGGGCAACATGTCAAGGAGAAAGCCCAGAGCCACCTTTACAGCTGGTTTTCTCCCACAGGCATCATCTCCTGGCTGGAGGTCAACAGCACAGCACATCACATTTGATATAATACCTGAGCTTTGGGGAAGGTCTGATCCCAGACCCCTGTTATCACCATTATCTAAGCCACCCCAGTCACTTAGGATGCCTTGAGCCTGTAACCAGGACAGGACCACATCGAGGCAATAGCTGGCAATTGAGAAACTCACCACATCGAGGATGTGTATAACTATGGAAACCCTATAGTGACTACGTCAGATCCCTGCCGACCTCAAATATGAAGAAATAGTCTACCTGAATGAAAAAACAAAAAACAAATTCAGACAATATGAAAAAACAGAATTCTTAAACACCCTCAAAAGACCACACTAACTCTTTAGCAGTAGACCCTAAGAAAATATGAAAATCAACATAAAGAAGTTTTTTAAACTATTCAAGGTATGAATGAAAAATTCTCCAAAGGATAGACACCTTTAAAAAAAAAAAAATACTGAAATTCTAGAAATGAAAAAAAAAATCATCCAGGGAAGTATAAAATGCAATAAAAAATTTCAATAGTAGACTAGAATAAGCAGAAGAAAGGATCTCAAAACTTGAAGATAAGGGTTTTGAATTAACCCAGACAACAATAGAGAAAAAGGAATTTTTTTTTTTTTTTTTGAGTTGGAGTCTCACTCTGTCACCCAGACTGGAGTGCAGTGACCGCTCCCGGTGACTGCAGCCTCGACCTGCTGGGCTCTGGTGATCCTTCTGCCTCAGCCTTCCGAGTAGCCAGAATTACAGGCATGTGCTACCATGCCCGGCTGATTTTTTGATTTACTGTAGAGATGAGGTCTTGCCAAGTTGCCCAGGCAGGTCTCGAACCCACGGACTCAGGCAATCCACTCACCTCAACCTCCCAAAGCATGGGATTACAGGCTGAGCCACCGAGCCTGGCTGAAAAAGGAATTTTTAAAAATGAAACAAAGTCTTCAAGAAACGTGGAATTTTGTAAAACATCTAAACCTAAGGATCATAGGTGTTCCTGAAGAAGAAGAGAAAACAAGTTTGGAAAGCCTATTTGAGGGAATAATAGAGGAAAATGTCCTGGCCTTGCTAGAAATGTAAACATCCAGATACAAGAAGTTCAAAGAACGCCCCCCAAAGATTCATTGCAAAAATGTCATCCCAAAACCTTATCATCATCAGGTTATGCAAAGTTAATATGAGGAAAATAATTTTAAGAGCAGTGAGAAAAAAGCATCAAATAATTTATAAAGGTAAATGTATCCGACTAACAGCAGCCTTCTCCCAGGAAATCCTACAAGCCAGAAGAAATTGGGGCCCCACCTCCATTCTCCTCAAATAGAATAAAAGTCGACCATGGATCATGTACATTATAAAACTAAGTTTCATAAATGAAGGAGAAATGAAGTCTTTCTCAGACAAGCAAACATTAAGAGAATTTGCCACCACAAGATTGTCTATACAAGAAATACTCAAGGGAGTTCTAAATACTGGAACAAAAAGTAAAAAACAGCCAAAAAAACACTGGATATCACTGAATGTTCCTAGGATCAACAATGAAATCAAGACGGAAATGTAAAGATTCCTCAAAATGAATGATAACAGCAAAACCAGCTATCAAAACCTCTGAAACACAGCTAAAATTATGCTCAGATGAAAATTTATAGTGTTTAATGCCTACATTAATTAAGACTGAAAATGTGCATATTGACAAACTAATATTACACCTCAAGGAACTAGAAAAACAAGAACAAACCCACTGGATACCACAAAGCTCACAGGGCTTATAGAACACCTACACAATAAAGAAAATAAATAAAAGGAACCAGATAGTAACCAGCATGATGAACGGAATAGTACCTTATATATCATGATTAACCCTGACCATAAATTGTCTCAATGCTCCACTAAAAAGATATAGAATAGCAGAATGGATTTTTTTTTTAAAAACACACAATCTAATTATCTTCTACTTTCAAGAGACCCATTTTAACACAAAAAAACTCCTATAGACTCAGCATAAAGGGGTGGGAAAAAATATTCCAACCCAAAACAAACACGAGTAGTCATTCTCAGATTAAGCAGACTTTTAATTAACAACAATAAAAAAGGCAAAGATGGTTATTATATAATAATAAAGAGGTCAATACAACAAGAAGACATAACAATTTTAAATATATATGCACCTAACACCAGAACTCCCAGCTTTATAAAACAAATCCTACTATACCTAAAAAAAGAGATAGACAGCAATACAAGAATAGTGGGAGACCTCAACACTCCACTAACAGTGATAGACAGACCATCAAGGCAGAAACTCACAGAGAAACATTAGAGTCAAACTAGACCCTAGAGCAAATGGTCCAGAGAGACATCTATAGAACATTTCACCCCAAAATTACAGAATATACATTTTTTTCCTCATCAGAACATAGAACATTCTCCATAATGATCATGTGATAAGCTACAAATCAGGCCTTGATATTAAAAAAAAAAAATCAAAAGTCTTATCAAGTACCTTCTCAGATCACAGTGGAATAAAAGTAGAAATTAACTCTAACAAGTACTCACAAAACCAAACAAAGACACACAAGTTAAACGATCTCCTCAGTGATACTAGAGTCAACAATGAAATCAAGATGGACCTTTAAAAATTCCTCAAAATGAATGATAACAACAAATTATCAAAATCTCTGAAACACAGCAAAAGCTATGCTCAGAGGGAAATTTATAGTGCTTAATGCCCACATTAATTAAGACTGAAAATGTGCATATTGACAACCTAACATCACACCTCAAGAAACTAGAAAAATATGAACAAACCAAACCCAAACCTAGCAGAAGAAAAGAAATAATGAAGATCAGAACAGAACTCAATGAAATTGGAAATAAAGAAAAAAAAAAAAAGGATCAATGAAACAAAAAATTGGTTCTTTGAAAAGATAAAATTGATATACCACTAGCTAGATTAATTTAGAAATAAAGATAAGATCAATCAGAAATGGAAATGGAAATATTACAAGTGATATTACAGAAATACAAAAGATAGCCTGAGATTATCATGAACACCTCTATGCAAACAAACTAAACAATCTAGAGGAAATAAATACATTCTTGGAAACACATCACCCCCCAGCCTTGAATCAGGAGGAAAGAAAAACACTGAAAAGACCAAAAATGAATAGTGAGATTGAAATAATAAGTAAAAGTCTCCCAACAAAAAAAAGTTCAGGACCTGAAAGACACACAGCCGAATTCTACCAGACTTTCAAGGGAGAACTGGAATCAATTCTACTGGTTATTCTACACGATTGAAGAGAAGGGAATTCTCCCTAATTCATTCTACAAAGCCAGTGCAACTCATATAAAAGCTAGGAAAAACCACAACAACAATAAAAGGAACCTACAGACCAATATCCCTTGTGAACATAGACACAAAAATCCTCAACAAAATACTAGCAAAGTGAATTCAACAGCACATTAAAAAAAAATCCACTATGATCAAGTGAGTTTTATCCCAGGGATGCATGAATGGTTCAACATATGTGAGTCAATAAACATAACAGAATTAAAAACAAAAATTACATGATCATTTCAATAGACAGAAAAAACATTTGATAAAATCCAGCATCCCTTCATGAGAAAAATCCTCAGCAAAACAGGCATAGAAGGAACATTCCTCAAAAATAATAAAAGCCACACATGACAAACTCACTGCCAATGTCAACCTGAATGAAGATATGTTGAATGCATTCCCTTTCAGAACCAAAACAAGGCAAGGATGCTCACTTTCACCACTCCTATTCAACAGAGTATTGGAAGACCTAGCCAGAGCAATCAGATAAGAGATAGAAATAAAGTTTACCCAAATTGAAAAAAAAAAAGAAACCAAACTATCGCTGTGCGCCAGTGATTATCTTATACCTAGAGAATCCTAAAGATTCCTCCAAAAGACTTCTGGACTTGATAAATGAATTCAATGAAGTTTCAGGATACAAAATCAACACCCACAAATCAGTACCACTGCTATACACAAATAGCAACCAAGGTGAGCATTAAATCAAGAACCCAATTCCATTTACAATAGCAGCCAAAAATCTAAAATATCTAGGAATAGGTCGGGTTCAGTGCTCAGCCTGTAATCCCAGCACTTTGGGAGGCTGAGGTGAGTAGATTGCCTGAACCTACAGGTTTGAGACCATCTCGGGCAAAATGACATGAACAGACATTTCTCTAAAGGAGATAAACAAATGGAAAAAAAAAAAAAAAAAAAGACAAAATGTTCCACACCACTCTTCATCGGGGAAATGCAAATTAAAATCACAATGAGATACCACCTTACACCAGCCAGAATGGCAATTTTTAAAAAAATCACACACACAAAAATAGATGCTGGCATGAATGTGGTGAAAAGGGAATGCTTCTATCCTGTTGGTGGGAGTGTAAATTAGTACAACCACTATGGAAATAGTTATGGAGATTTCTCAAAGAACTAAAAGTAGATCTACCATTTGTTCCAGCAACCCTACTACTGGGTATCTACCCAAAGGTACAGAGGTTGCTATATCAAAAAACAAACAACAATAACAAAACCCACCTATGCCTGCATGTTCATTGCAGCATAATTCACAATTGCAAAGATGTGGAATCATCCTAAAAGTCCATGAACTGATCAGTGGATAGTGAAAATGTGACGGATGGATGGATGGATAGGATAGATAGATAGATAGATAGATAGATAGATAGATAGATAGATGAATACTATTAGGTATCAAAAGGAAAAAAGGATGAAACAATGTCTTTTGCAGCAATTTGGATGAAACTGGAGAACATCATCCTAAGTGAACTAACACAGAAACAGAAAACCAAAGACTGCATGTTCTCACTTATAAGTAAGTGGGAGCTAAACGAAGGATAAGCAAAAGCACAGAGAATGGTTTCATGGACATTGGAGACTCAGAAGGGGAAGCCTGGGAAGGGGCAGAGTGATGGAAAATCACCTATTGGGTACAATATGCACAGGTAGGAGTGGTGGGCACACTTAAAGCCCAGACTTCTTCACCACTATATAATGCAACCATGTAACCAAAAACAATTTGTACCCCCTAAAGCTATTGAAATTAAAAAGAAAAGAAAGATGGATTTTTCTCAACTTTCCAATGGTCTTTTAATTCTGCCCAACAACAGGTTAGGCAACTTTAGGGGAGTATAGTGTTCCCTTTCAGAAATATTTAAGTGGAACCTGCATGTAATTTTTGCTAAAAAAAATATTCTCAGTAAAGGCACATAAAAATCATCTGGGGCCGGGCTCGGTGGCTCAACCTGTAATCCCACGCCTTTGGGAAGCTGAGGTGAGTGGATGGCCTGAGCCCATGGGTTCGAGACCCGCCTGGGCAGGTGAGACCTCATCTCTACAATAAATCAAAAAATTAGCTGGGCGTGGTAGCGCACGCCTGTAATTCTGGCTACTCGGAAGGCTGAGGCAGAAGGATCGCCAGAGCCCAGCAGGTTGAGGCTGCGGTGGCCGGGAGCGGTCACTGCACTCCAGTCTGGGTGACAGAGTGAGACTCCAACTCAAAAAAAAAAAAAAAAGAAATCATCTGGGAAATTATAACAAATTCAGATTCTTAAACCATACTCTAAAATATAATAAGTCCTCAATTAACATTGCCAAGAGGTTCTTGGAAATTTTGACTTTAAATGAAACTATATTTAACAAAACCAATTTTAAAAAATCAAAGTTATAACAAAACATTATTCAAGAACCTGCTGTGTCATTTTGCTTCAAACTGCAATTTCCAAGACTCTATTGATGATGCTATATGAGGACTTACTGTATTCTGATTTGGAAGTTCTGATGAGACCAGAGAATCTGCATTTTAAATAAGTATCCACTCTCTACCCAAGCACAAGACTTTGACATAAGTGGTTTACAGATTACAGTTTATGGAAACATTGTATTAGTAATTTTGAAGGCACTAAAATCCTATAGCTACATAAGATTAATTCATTGGTCTTTGGGCATGGCATGTGTTGGGCTACTCCTGGGCTCCAGTGCGAGGGGCCTGCCCTTGCAGGTTTTGGGGGTCCCTGGAAAGATGTGGTGGCGTCGGCGAATCTGGAAAGGATAGATAATAAAAGAAAGAAAGAGACTGGACTCTGTCTAGTGCAGAAGCCGTTTAATGGGACAAACTGTAAGCCTTTTATCCCAAATTTTCACGGGTTAAATCATAAGACTTTGACGTGAACACAAAGCCAGGTGGATGAGGGGTGTCCCCTACCCACCAGGTGTTTCCTCAAGCATGAGGAAGGACAATCCCAATTAAATCACAAGACTTTTATGTGAACACAAAGCCAGGTGGATGAGGGGCATTCCCCACCCACCAGGCATTTTCCCAAGCATGAGGAAGGACAACCCCAAAATTATCTCACTGTTCCCTATGCTTGGTTAATGTTCCTCAAAAGCAATATAACAATTCTAACACATAATATTCTAATAATCAATAACTTCTAAAGCTTATGCATACACAGCACCTAATGACTAACTTAAATCCGAATACCTTTCTATTCTGTGCTAATTCTACCTACACTATAGAAACTCTTAATTACAGCTCAAACCAGTTCCTAAAGAATGTGGTTCAGTCCAAAGATCACGCTGGGCCATTTTTAGGAACAATTGATTACAATCTCTTTTTAAAAATGGCTATTCTAAAATCCTATATATCTATCTTAACTTCTATAAAAGTTTCTAATTCCTAATCCTAATATATAAAGCTGATCATCAGCAATAAAGCTTCTAAAAGTAAAATCCAAATATAAACTGTAAATTGTACTAAGGCCAAAACCACAATTAGTAGAAAATGGGAACAATGAAATTTCTAAAGTTAGCTATATTCTTATTAAGCCTCAAAATATCATGTTTGATCATATTTGAACTAACATAATTCCCTGACATTAGCATGACCTATTCTACAATACTTTCTATGAGTAAAATAAATTCAATTTCTATAATAAGTCGAAAACCCTACACTAATTGTAACTAAAACTGGCTTAAAAGAATGCAGCCCAATCCAAAGTATGCGCTGGGCCCTTAGGAATGTGGCCCAGCCCAAAGTTCGTGCTGGGCCATTTCTGGTAACTCTAGATAATCATCTGTACCATCTAAAGCTGAAAACAGCTCTCCATATGTATATACTAATTCTACAAATATACTTTTAAATCTTATAAAGAAGCTTGTACCGTATAGAAGGCTCCCAAATGTGACCTGAGTTTGAATTGTATCTAATACCTAAGCCGAAACCGCAGTTTATGGGAAACAGGAACAATGAGTTTCTACAGTTAGCCATGCCTGTCACAGTCACAGAGCCTTCAGCTTAGGTCAGCAGAGTTCCTTTTGGCTAAGTGTGCTAATAGAAAAAGGGAGGAGGAGCCGGGCTCGGTGGCTCAGTCTGTAATCCTGCGCCTTTGGGAGGCTGAGGTGAGTGGATTGCCTGAGCCCGTGTGTTCGAGACCCGCCTGGGCAGTGAGACCTCATCTCTACAATAAATTTTAAAAAATCAGTCAGGCGTGGTAGCGCATGCTTGTAATTCCAGCTACTTGGAAGGCTGAGGCAGAAGGATCACCAGAGCCCAGCAGGTCGAGGCTGCGGTGGCTGGGAGCGGCCACTGCACTCCAGTCTGGGCAACAGAGTGAGACTCCAACTCAAAAAAAAAGAAAAAGAAAAAGGGAGGAGGGAATGGGGTCAACAGCTCCCGAACGCATCCTAGTGGTCTCGGGGTCCATGGCCCTCCCTGATCACTAATGCTCAGTGGGCCTCCATGGCTGACTCCCAACAAGCCAGGTGACCTGAATTCTAACTCTAGTTCTAGTACTTACTAGCAGTATGCCTTTGGTAAATTGATTTAATCTGCTGCATTGAGTTCATTTAACCTAGCTAAAACTGGATTACTTTATTTGATACCTAATGGCAGGTTCTGAGGATCAAAAGTTAAAGTAAGGGAATAATATTAACTTTCCCAAGATACAAAATGAGATTTTGTAGGAGATCATCAGCATTCCTAAACTTAAACTTAGTTTTTCTAAGGCTAAGGAGAAAACTTTTATCCATTCAGTGTGTTTACAATGTAAGATTCAGAGCCTTAACTTCTGAATAATTGCCTGACTAGGCAAAACTAAAATGATGCACTTTCTCTGTAACTCTAATAGTCTAACTTGTTTCTATTTTCTTATCTGTGTTTCTAAAAGAGAATATTTATATTTTATATTACCTCATGTGAATTTTGTGCTTAATTACTCTGGGTTTCTTTTGCTACTCAAAAGTGTGTCAAAAAAAAGGTATATTAGCTTTCATCCAGGTAAAGTTTCACAAAGAAGACAATCATTGACCACTTGCTTTGAATGTGTGTGTGTGTGTGTGTGTGTGTGTGTGTGTGTGTGTGTGTGTGTGTGTGGCTATACTAGTGGACAAAGGGACCATTATAGAGAAAAGGAGCCAGCAAGGCCTTGATTAAAAGTCTAAGTTGGAGGAGAGGTAAGGAGATGGATTGATAAGTCCCTTTTTTCCTATCCCTAAAATGAAAATCTAAGGCCAGAAGCTAATTAGGAGCTATAAACAACAATTATAAAAACTTTGCAAATTTTCATGTTTTTATTATTAGTCTTCCTTCTTTTATTGTCAGCAGACAAAAAATTCTTAAAAGGAAAGTGATAGAAAATTAGAAAACATTTTTTAAAGAATTAAAATTGAACTTATCAAAATATATAGGATGTAGCTAAAGTAATAAATAGAGACAAGTTTATAGCTTAAAATGCTTGTACTAGTAAAAATAATATGTTCAAATTCATCGTGTAAGTCTTCATATTTAGAAATTAGAATAGACAAAGTAAATTAAACTCCAAGGAAGAAGGAAATAATATAAAGAAAATACACAAAAACAAAAATTGGTTATTTGAAATAGTTATTATAAATCTTTCAAAAAGTTATTGTTAACTGTATAGCAAGCCTGAACATGAAAAGTGAGCACAAGTTTCCAATATCATGAATAAAAAAGGAAACATCATTAAAGATACCACAGGTATTAAAAGGATAAGTTTATGACCAATTATATGGCAATAAACTTAACAACTTAGAGTTTCTCTACATCAAATGAACAGATTCTTTGAAAAACCATATAGTAACAAGATGAATTAAAAATATGAATAATCCTATGTTCACTAAAATAATTGAATTTGTTTTTTAAAAATTCCTTCAAAACTGGCTTCACTGGTGAATTCTATTAAACTGTGTTTCTTCTCTAATATTTCAAATAGTCCTTTGTTCTGGTTCTTATTAGTCTTACATCAGAACATTTTATAGTTCAAAGGGGGTCAATAATGGAGTAACCAAATCCTTGACCTTGTGGGGTAGGAAGTGACTTCAGATGATTCATCAGAAGCAAGCTTTGGGCTTCTATATGATTGTGGGATGTGACATGATCTATTCCTGCTTTATTTTAGATGTTTGTCACCTCCAAATCTCATGTTGAAATGTGATCTCCAATGTTGGAGATGGGGCCTAATGGGAGGTATTTGGGTTAGAGGAGTGGATCTCTCATGAATAGGGATCACTCAACACCTCCCTGGGTGTGGTGGTACTCACTCTAGTAGTTTCCATGAGGGTTGGTAAGAATAGCCTGGCACGTCATCCTCTCTCTTGCTTCCTCTCTCGCCATGTGATCTCTTCACACACTGACTCCCCTTCACCTTCAGCCTCGAGTGGAAGCAGCCAGAGGCCCTCCCAGATCCAGATGCCAGTGCCACGCTTCTTGTATAGCCTGAAAAACCATGAGCCAAATACACCTCTTTTCTTCAAAACTTACCCAGCCTTGGGTATTCCTTTATAGCATCACAAATGGACTAAGGCAATCTCCTTGGCTGTGAATGACAAGCTTTGTGCTCTGGCAGTTCAGACAGTCATTTTGTGACCATGAGAGAAGACAGCTTGAGGATAATACTGATGTGAGTATAAAGACATATGAAAGAACCACAGAAAAACAGAATTATAATCCTGATATCATGATCATGAACTTTTAGATTAAACCATCATCAGAAGCTTGCCATCATTTTAGTTTTATAAAACATTTCTCATTATTGCTTAAGCTAGTTTTCTATTACTTGCAATAAAGAAGCGTTTGAACAGATACATCAGGAACATACCTTTAATCACTAAAACATCACAGTTTTTAAAATATATAATACATCAAACTCTCCATAATTGAAACATTACAATATGCTTTAATATATAATAGATCAATCCCTCCGTCAGCAACCATCCCCTCCCCCTAAAAAAGTCTAGACTTTTCTAATGCTCTTATTCTTTTTAGATACACTTTATTTATTTATTTATTTTTTTGGAGTTGGAGTCTCACTCTGTTGCCCAGACTGAAGTGCAGTGGCTGCTCCCGGCCACCGCAGCCTTGACCTGCTGGGCTCCGGCAATCCTTCCGCCTCCGCCTTCCGAGTAGTCAGAACTACAGGCGTGCGCTACCACTGGTTGATTTTTTGATTTATTGTAGAGATGAGGTCTCACTGCCCAGGTGGGTCTCAAACTCGTGGGCTCAGTCAATCCACTCACCTCAGCCTCCCAAAGGCGTGGGATTACAGGCTGAGCCACTGAGCCCGGCTTAGATACACTTTAAATAATTCTTTCAAGTTTCAAAAATTTTTCATTGGGGTGTTGGTGATAATTTTGTTAAAAGCATCAAGTAATTTTAGAAAATTGACATCTTTATAATTTGTTGATTTAGAAGCATGTTGAATTCTCAGTTGATTCATTTTATTTTCTGTAACAAAGTACCATAAACCAGGTGACTTAAAAAGAAACTTATTGTCTCAGAGTTCTACAAGCT
This sequence comes from Carlito syrichta, assembly GCF_000164805.1. Taxonomy (NCBI): domain Eukaryota; kingdom Metazoa; phylum Chordata; class Mammalia; order Primates; family Tarsiidae; genus Carlito; species Carlito syrichta. The sequence continues at coordinate 21,648 of NW_007070662.1, read as the reverse complement.
GTAAGTCTGAAATCAAGATGCCAGCAGTACTAGTTCTTTCTGAGGCTGTTGGGGGATCTGGTCCATGCCTCTGCCCTGTCTTCTGGTGGTTCCCTGGCAATCTTTGACATTCTTAGCTTGTAGATCTCTGTCTTCATCATCACATGGTGTTAACCCTGTGTATGTCTCTCTCTGTCTGTATGTTCCCTTTTTATAAGGACTCCAGTTGTACTGAATTAAAGCACACTCTAATAACCTAATTTTTAACTTGATTATCTCTTTAAAGCCGCATCTCTAAATAAAGCCATATTCTAAGGTACTGAGGGCTAGGGCACCAACATATCTTTTGTTAGAAGGACACAAGTCAACCTATAACAGAACTGAAGACTTTGGGTTACTTGGAAACAGATCACTGTTTCTCAAAATGTTGTTCAAAGATAAAAAACCTTAGAGTCAGTGAATTCTCGATAAGAATTTAAATGTTTAATATTTTGATTCAAAAATCAATATAAATTTATGATTCACGCTGGTTAGTTCATCTTACTTGAAAAGCACAACAGTAATAATAACTGGTCTAAGTTAAAGAGGTGTTGCTCGAGAAGCCAAGATGGTTAGAGTTCTTTGGGAAGATAACCAGGGAGTGGGGAAGAAAAGGGGGAGGGGAGAGGAAGGAAAACGCTGTATCATGGGCTGAGTGTTTCCCTCCAGTCTTCAGCTGAATACTGATCAGCAGAAGCATGCAGGGAAACTGTCTGAGGTCAGGAAAGCAGCATCTGAAAGAACTTTCTCAGGCTGCAAGCAGAGAAGAGATGGTCCAGAAGATGTTAGAGAGAGTCAAAGTATACAAGACTGGAGCCACTTCTGTTGGCTTAAAAGATGGAAGAAGGAAGCCACAGGACAGAGAATGCAAATAGCCTCCAGAAACTGATAATGACCTTGGTCAATAGTCAGCAAAGAACCAGAAACCTTCATCCTACAGTTGCATGGAACTAAATTCTGTCAATGTTCTGAATGAGTTTGAAGTGGATTCATCCCCGGAGCCTCCAAAAAAGGAACGCTGCCATGCTGACACCTTGATTTCACCCAACCTTAAAAAACACAAACCACAGAATCAACTGAGTCACTTTGAGGCTGGACTTCTGATCTACAAACTATGACACAATAAATGGGTATGAAGATGGAAAATAATGATAATTTTTATAACAATCAAACAAACACCAGTAGAGACACAACACATAACAATACAGTGTCTGAGATAAAAGAAATACATGGGATAAAACTAACAGAAGTTTAGACTGTATTAAAAAAAAGACCAGGGAACTTAAAAAAAGTAGCAACAAAAACTACTTAATATAAAACAGAAGAAGAAAAGACTGAAAATTGTTTTTCAAAATGAACAGAGGCCAGCTACAGTGGCTCATGCCTGCAATCCCAGCATTCTGAGAGACCAGGACAGGAGGATTGAGCCCACAAGTTCGAGACCAACCTAGGCAACATAGTGAGACCTCATCTCTACAGAAAAATTTTTAAGAATTAGCTGGGTGAGGTGGCATGCACCTGTAGTTCCAGCTACTCAGTAAGCTGAGGTGGAAAGATCATCTAAGCCCAGGTGGCTAAGGTTGTGGAGAGCCGGGTTCATGCTCTAGCCTGTGCAACAGAGTGAGACACTGACTCAAAAAATAAAAATAAAAAATAAATAAACAGAGCACACAGACACACAAAATAATCATCTCAATGAGATGTTAAAAAAAATTTTTAACAATCCAACATCCTTTCATGATGAAATCTCAACAAGCAAGAAATAGGAACTTTCTCAATCTGATACAAACATCTACAAAAACCCTCAACTAGCATCGCACTTAACAGTGAAAGACTGAATGCTTTCCCCTGACATTAGAAAGAAAACAAAAAATGTCTGCTTTAGCTACTTCTATTCAATTTTACAGTAGAGCTCCTAGTCAGGAAAATTAGGCAAGAAATAAAAGACATCCAGATCAAAAATGAAGAAGGAAAACTATGTCTATTCATAGGAGACAAAGCTAGAAAACATATTTACACACACGGTTACATCTCTCCTTATCTCTATACATCTATATATTGACAACTGTGGATTCACACCAATCCCTCCAACTCCAATCTAACACCAGAGTTCTTCATTCCGGTTTCTTCACTTTCAAATTTATATCTTCCTCTAAGGTACTGTCTGGACATAGTTTTTTTTCTCCCTATATCTGGCTTCCTCCCTTTTCCTCAGGGAGCAGCCCCTGGCCAAGGCTGGTCTCTGAAGGACATACATATTCCCAGTATTGCATCATGGGGTGCAGGTGCTCACTATTAATCAATGCCATTGTAAACACTGTATAGCAATTTGAATAATTGCTCGGTTATAAAACTGCTTGCTGTACTGTCCCGAGTACAGACTCTTCTCCAATCGGCCGCCATCAGTGTCTCGTGTAAGTTCTAATAAACCAATATCTTTCCCTGCTGAACCTCCAGTTGACTTCTCTAGAACAGGTAATCATTAGGTGCAAGCCCTCTCAGATTTGGGGTGACAGCATTACAGTCCCTTCCCCAACAGCTGGAAACCTTGAAACCTTGATCCTCAATAAATTTACTCATTGGACCACCAGACACACAAAAATACATATTTAATAATTCCAAATAGGCAAAAGTAATGTATGGTTTAAAGGCAATCTGGCAGAAGAGGAGGGGTTTGTGACTAAGAGGTGGTACAGGCTGGTTTTTAAAATGCTTGTAAGGTTACATGTGTTGATCTGGGTGGTTGCTACATAAATGTGTTCACTTTGTGACAATTCAGTCATGCAATCTTTGCACACATTTCTGTATGTATGCTAGATTTTAATAAAGATGATTATTTAAACTCAAATTGGCTTTTATATTCAATTCAGTATTTTTATTTGTTTTCTCTGGGAACGATGATCAAGATCACACCCCTACAATTCCACCAGAAACAAATTCCCTCTCTGCTGTACACTCTGTGAATTTTTAATTGTCACTTTACTGAAACATTTGTAAACAAATTTACTTTTTTTGAGAAGGTGAACTCCTGAAGATCAGTATTGCTGCATTATTCTGCTTTTATTCAGCAGTGCTTAGAATAATTTTCAGTAAGTTATAGATGCTCAATAAATGTTGGTTAAATGAACACATGACTTTTGAATTTGTGATATGAGTGAATTTTCAAGCCCTATCTTGCAAAAGTATTTTCTGGTTGACTTTGGTCTTTTGGCTCTTTTGCAAGGCACCACCAGTTAGATTGGCCTTGGGCTGATCTATAATAGACTGTGGATTAACTCCTAAGCGTCTTGGGACACAACCCAACAAACAGGGTCAAGGTTCTGCTGGAATGCCCCATTTCACTGAAGTTGTTCAGCCTCTGTAGCCAAGCTTTGCAACCTAATTAACACCAATGGTGAACATAATTGAGAAAAGCAATAGAACGGAGCTATTGATAATGCAGCTTGCAGTTGCACTGAGTTTCAGGCCGGAGGTCTTCCTAGGGAACAGCAGCAGAGGAGACAGCAACCAGCAATGGTAAAGCACTCTCGCGAGGCAAGTTTGATGCCACCTCTCGCTTGTATCAGCACAGCACATTCTGCTCCTAACATAATTATCGTACAACCACGTTGCACCATGTTGAGACAACTTGGTTGCTTAATTGAAGGAAATGCACAAATGAACATGGAACAGGATATCTCCTTACTGTGGTGAATTTGGTATGCACAGCCCCAAGTTGTATAATTTTGATGTCATTCTTTCTCGGCAATTTTGAAACTTTTCTGAAGGGGCTGCATTCATTCTTGTCTCCTGTAAGTATAATTTCCTTTCTTTTTTTTTTTTTTGCCTTAAAAAAAAAACACACTATGATGAACACCTGATTGTTGAATACTCTGTGGCATTTTACTTATTCATAAAGTTGGGCGTTTGCAGCTACTTCAGTAATGTACCTTTCCTCCAATTTTTTTTTAGCCTGTCTTAAATTTAGGGACTCATTTTTGGTTTGGAAAATGGAGGAAGGGCTAAGTTGCAAGTGTTATCTACTCTCTCCATAGATGTTTGGATGGTTTTGAAAGATATCCCATCTAATTATCCATCAAAGTCCTGAAGAAAGGAAATGGCTTGTCTCGGTGGCTGTTAAAAATGGTTAATATTAGGAAATACACATTTCAAACTGGATTTTACAGTCCTATTAGTAGTAAGCAATAGAGCAGGGACTTAAAGATTTGGCATGGGGCATTTCAGATGTGACTCTAGGAATCAGGACTTCATTTGTTTCTTCTTTCATTCATTCATTCAAAATGCTCCCCCACCCCCGTTTTTTTTCCAGACACTAGTCTAGGTACTTTGAACACAGAGGCTAACAAAACAGAGTATGGCCCATTTCCTAACCCCTTTTGAATTCCAGTTTCCTCGTCTATAGAAAGATGATACTAATATCTTCTCTCATTGCACTGTTAAGGAATTGAATTAGATTAAGTTCTCAATGTGGCTATGTACCTGAGCAATTGCTAGGTACACATTAGTCTTTGTCATACTTGTTAATAGTCTGTATCGACAAATCAAATGCATTGGTTTTCATTGGTGTTTTCAGCTGCTTCAGTAGTTAAAAATAATGCCAAGTCTAATTGTGGTTAAGGTTTGTGATTACATTCTAGCTATCTTCACAATGGGATTGTAATAAACTGTGTGCCTCAAGAAGACATTTTGCTTTGGCACAAAAGAGAAAGTTTATGGTCTTTTCTATTCATTTATCATTTTATTTGCTTACTGGAAGCTGATAACCTGTAAACGTTTCTCTTGTGTTCCTCAGCTAGAACTTCTCTTCCATATTATCTGCATTTGTCTTCTACCCTGATGTATCCAAATCAAATGCAAAGCAATTATTTTTTTTACAAAAATTCCTCTTGTGAGGATGTAAAGAAGGAAGTGGATCCCATTTATAAACATCTTGGCAGGTTGCTTTATTTTGGATAAAGTGGATAGATAACCCCTCTGCCTTTCTCTGTCTCATGCCCCTACCATCACTGCACAGGATCATCTAGTATATCAGTTTCACCCAAAGTCCCATTGTCTTGCATTAAAAAAAAAAAAAAAAAGACACCATAAAGCTTATTCTCCTTCAGAAAATGTAATATACTCGAGAGAGTTTTCTTTAAGGCTTTAGACTGAATCTTTTGAAGCTTATATCCTACCATGTTGTCCTAATGTCATACACTTTTCCTAAAAACATCATCAGTGGTAGAGAAATCACAGCCTAGGGTATCTCCCCTCACCCATCTTTTCTTGTTTTTGTCAAGCACAGCCTGAACTTTTTGCCATGTCTTCAATTCCAGAACTGCAAAGATTAAACTTCTGAGGCATTATTAGAACAGGGAATAAAATCATGGCTTTCTTTTCTTATCCTTAATCATTTTTATTGAGTTGCGGCCAAATATATCCATAGCTTGCAGTTAAAACCTTCATTCATACACATGTTCCCTTAGCATAACCTTCTTGTCAATACATTGCTAGCGACCTCCAAAATAAACTTCCTGAATTGCCTTTGTTTCTTAGTGACCTGACCTTGTCCATCCCCTATCAATGATTTATCTTCTGTCTCGGCCTCCTGTACATTCTAAAGAGGATTAGTCTTAAAAACGTTCCTTTCTAATTTTTGTCCCACCTCCTGTACTGTGTCATCAACACATACCCCCCTGCTTCACTACAACATTCCTCAGTGGATAGATAACCCTCTGTCTTTCTCTTTCTCATGCCCCTACCATCACTGCACAGGGTCATCTAGTATATCAGTTTCACCCAAAGTCCCATCGTCTTGCACTAAAAAAAAAAAAAAAAGACACCATAAAGCTTACTCTCCTTCAGAAAATGTAATATACTTGAGTTTTCTTTTCTTTAAGGCTTTAGACTGAATCTTTTGAAGCTAATATCCCACCATGTTGTCCTAATGTCATGCACTCTTCCTAAAAACATCAGCAGCGGTAGAGAAATCACGGCTGATAAAAACTACAACTATGTGTCTCTAGTTTTTAGGGTAACTAGCTCACTTTTCTGCAGGTTAGAGGATAGTTGTTTTTGCCTCAGGGCAATGGACAGTGTTCTTCGCATAGATGGTGAAGGTTATGTTTCTCTACAAATCTGAATATAAACCTTCTTCTCTCAGTTACCACGGGTGTGATTTTTAACCAGAGTCAAGTAATTGATTTCTGAAGACATCCTGGCCTTCCATACTTGTCTGTCAGTGTAATTTCCTCTTGCTCTTTGAGTACACGATTAGCCACAATGTGATAAGTATATAAATCAACTCCCTGCCCTCCAGGACTTTGCACATTTAAATTTAGACTCTAAATTACATTTGTTACACTGAAAAGACTTGAAAATGTTCTATTTGAATCACATTTAAACCACTTCTGAAGCTTGCAATAATTCCCTACATTGCTGAAGGAAATTATTTTCCCCAATGCATTCTGTTTTGTATGGAGCATTTCCTCACCATCGTCACTATCCAGGTTCTGAGATCATCCAGTTCCCTTCTCTAAAGAGAATTCAGAGTTAGTGCCAAGCAGTCACTTGCTTCCGTGGGACTGTGGAAAGATGGGTATTGTGCTTTAAGCAACCCCCCTAACATCTTATGAGAATAACATCTCATCACTGTTAGACTTAATGAGACAAATTCCTCCCTGCCTGAAGACTCCTCTTAAATTTAAAAAACGGGTTCAAGTAATTTTGAAGAATTTTACAATGTTCTTTGAAATAACTGACAGCATTCAGAGCACCATGAAACAGTGCTGCGAATCATTTTTTTCTTTCTAACCTTCAGCTGGAAATGAGTAGTATCAGAGAACTCAAGTAAAGGTTGTGCCACTCGTGAAATTAGACTAAAGTAGAAAATATAAAAGGCTGATGGTATATCTGCCACTTGTATCTCCAGTGTCCAATTCTGATCCTTATACAGTCATGCTTTGCTTAATAAGGGTGATAATTCTGAGAAATACAGCCTTAGGCAATTTCGTCATTATGTGAACATACTCCAGTGCACTTACACAAACCTAGATGGTACAGTCTACTATATACCTAGACAATATGGTATAGCCTATCGCTCCAAGGCTACAAACCTGCACAGTATGTGACTGAATGCTGTAGGCAATTGTAACACAGTGGTATTTGTGTATCTAAACTTCCAAACACACGAAAGGTACTGTAAAAATTCATTTTTTAAAAATGGTACATCTGTATGGGGCACTTACCATGAATGGAGCTTGCAGGACTGGAGGTTGCTCTGGGTGAGTCAATTAGCGAGTAAGCAAATGTCAAGGCCTAGGACATTACTGGACACTACCGTAGACTTTGCAACCACTGAGAACAAAAGTTCTCTAAAATGAAATTTGGAGGAAAGAGACTGTTCCAGTAAACTGGGGCGATGCTGCCCTAGGAGTAAAAGGACAACGTTCCAGAGAACAAAAGGAAGGCTGGGGTTTTATAACAAAAGTCCCCACCTGTGTTTCCAATCAGGTCTACTTATGCAAATGAAGAATTGGAACTTGTTTAGTTCTGATTGATGGACGCAGCTGATCCCTGATTGATTGATACAGCTAAACCCTGATTGGTCAATGCAGGTGAGTGCTGATTGGTTGGTTCAGGTGAACTCTGAAAGTCTCAATGATAAAAAAGTGCAGACTTTCAGGAAACTCAGAGTACCTGTATGAGCCCTAGTTAGCAAATGGCTACTTGACTTTATTTTAAACTTAGGCCCAGTTAGCCACTCAGGATCCACCTTGAGGGACTGACTTTTAGATTCACATTCGTTCTCAACCACCTTGAGGGACTGACTTTTAGATTCACATTCGTTCTCAACTGTATACCTGGCTACACTAAATTTATAAAAAATATTTTTCTTTCTTTAATAATAAATTAACCCTAGTTTACTGTACATTTTTTACTTTATACGTTTTTGAATTTTAAAACTTTTGACTTTTATAATAACACTTAGCTTAAACACAAACATTTTATAGCTGTACAAAAATATTTTCTGTCTTTATATCCTCATTCTATAAGCTTTTTTAATTGCCAAAGTAGAGATAAAAAATGTAGAAACTAATCTCTAATTTTAATCTTTTATTTTGGAAGAAAGAATTACAATTTGGGGGCTGAGTACAGTGGTGCATGCCTGTTATCCCAGTGCCTTGGCAGGCTGCAGTTAGAAGATGAGGATAGGAAATAAAGGATACAGTGAGTTATGATGGCACCACTGTACTCTAGCCTGAGTGACAGTGTCTCATCTGAGTGTCACTCTGAGTCAAGAGTGAGTCTCATCTCTACAAAAAATTAAAATAAAAAAATTAGCTGGGAATAATGGCATGTGCCTGTAGTCCTAGCTATTCAGAAGGCTGAGGTGGGATGATCACTTGAGTCCAGGAAGTTGAAGCTGCAGTGAGCTATGATCCCACCATTGCATAACAGCCTGGCCAATAAAGTGAGACTCCATCTATAAATAAATAAAAATGAATTGCAATTTGGGGCAAACAGGCAGTTTGGATGATCTTTGGTATGTCAGAAGAAAAAATAGGAAGCTTGGAGGGCTTATAAAAAAAAAAGAGGAATCTTATGCGTGAACCTGAGAGAAAGTTCACTGGTATTATTAGGGAAGTTTTGGGAAGCTGGGAAGTTCCGATTGCAGGGCGATAACAGTGGACAAGATTAGTCCAAAAGTTGCAGCAAGTTATCTTAGCAGCTGTAGGTAAAACTGGTTTCAGGTGACAACTGCCAGTTTCCTGGCAGAGAATAGCATTTCTAGAGCAATGTTTTCTATTTCCCCAACTCCTCAACTCTAATTTAGTTGGATATGACAAGAATGACCCGATTCATAGGATCAACTTTCACACTATTTTAACAAGTTTTTATATATTTTTTAGTTTTAGATGCTTTTGTACAAACTAAGACAAACACACATTAGCTTACACAGAGTCAGGATCACCAAGACATCACTAAACGATAGGAATTTTTCAGCTCCATGAAAATCGAATGGGACCACCATCATATATGTGGTTCATCCTTGACCAAAATGGTCATTATGGGGCACATGACTATTTCTATGCAAGCTTCTGCCAGCTTCATGCAGTTACCACCTGACAGTGCCTTGCCTGGCTGGTGCCAGGTGCCACATATCTCTTGTTTCCTGTCCTGGCCTTCTCTGATGCTGCAGTGTGAGACGCCTGAGTTATCCTCTGGAGCACATACACCTACAGCCTGAAAGTGCAATCTGAGGAGGTAAGGCCACCCTTGACAGATGGGAGACCAGGGTCAGGGAATAAATGCTGCCTTATCTTCCCCTGGTAGGACAGTTCTGAGATGCCTGTAGGAAGTCTCTTCAGAAAGTGCCAGAAATTTGGTCCAAGGGCACAAATTTTCAGCTATAAGATGAATAAATTCTGATTATCTAAGGTCCAGCATGATAACTGTTAAGATAAAAAATTTAGACAAATTAAATTTAATAGAGTTTGGTTGAACAAGGACTGAATCAAGAATTGGGCAGCCTTCACAGCCAGAACAGGTTCAGAGAACTCGGCACCCCCCTCCCCAAAATGGGCAGGCAGCATTTCCAGATAGAAAATGGAAATGAGGTACAGAGACAGCTGCTTGGTTCCAACTCAGCGTGTGCCTTATTTGAACATGGTCTCATCAGTTGGCCACCTGCAGGTGGCTTAGCTTGGTGGTTGTGATTGGCTGACACTCAGCTACCTGTTACAAAATCATACTCCGAGCTAGGCTGTCGGTGAGTTTCCCAATTAAGTTAGGTTTTAGTTTGTTATGTAGAGACCCCAACTCTGGAGGCAGCCTCAGACCAAGTTTAACATGATTTTAGTTAATAATAATGAGCTATATATTTGAAATTTGCTGAGAGAGTAGATCTTAAGTATTCTCACAATAACAAAAAAAGATAGCAAGCTACGGTGATGGATATTAACTTGATTGTGGTAATCATTTTCATATATTGAATCATCACTTTGTACACCTTAAGCATATACCCTTTTTTTGGTCAGTTGTACCTCAATAAAGTTGAGGGGGGAAAACAAAGAAAACGCCACAGGATAGAGCCCCTGTCTGTAGTCACGTTGGCTACCTTGGCCACATGTTTTTGCAGTGCCCCTCCCACCCCCCACCCCAGGTTTCTTTTCTGCTGGTCTTTCATTCCTGTCCCTACTGAAATGAAAACTACCTTTCCTGAATTCATTGTCTCCGTTTCTGCTTTCAGGGGAATCCAGGTTAAGATACCAACGGTCTAACCCGTTCAATGATTGCTCAACTAGAACAACTGTATAGCTTGGACCTTTCTTACTACCAATTCTCTCCTTTGGAAGGAAAGAAGAGGGTGCAACAGGTATCCCAAGCACAGAAGAATTCCCAGGACCACCCAGCTACATAGATATGCTAGCAAAACAAAAGATTCCCAAACTAATCATACTCTAATGAAGGAAGGTAATTATGATAAAAGTCCCCGGGGTGGGGAGGGGGAGGGAAGGAGGAGAAAAATAGGTTTAACAAATGCATATTTAATGACTTAGCAAGATAAGATAATTAGGGGCAGTCTACTGATCTGTGGGTGGTGGGGTAGAAAGACTGTCACAACTGTAAGATCAAAGCTCATTTATAAAGTAATTAAATCCCAAGTACTGTTGTTGCCCAAAGGGATATCATTTTTTAAAATTTATATCTTTGACTTAACTTTTGAAAAGCTGGTTATGCCTAAACGTCAAGGCAAGCTAGGATATCCAGCTGGATTTGGGAGTTGATATTATGAAACAAGAACTGGGTTTGCTGCCTTTGGGCCTTTTCTGCCCCAGCAAAGTGCTGAGCAAGAAAGAGAGAGGGAATCCATGGCAGGCTGTCTGCCAGGGCCTTCCCATGCCTTCCTTACTTAAACCCACAATGACCTTTAGAAGTAGGTATCTGCATTATACAAACAAAAATTGAGGGGCAGTTAGATTATTTAAATATGTTTCACTTTGAGACTTGGATCCAGATACTGACAACAGCACAACTTTAATTATTCCTTGTGGAAAGGGGAGAATATTTTTAAAGCTCTGATTTTTTTCTAGATCAGCAGTTCCCAACCTTTTTGGCATCAGGGACCGTTTTCATGGAAGACAATTTTTCCATGGAAGGGAAGATTATCAGGCATTAGATTCTCATAAGGAGCATCCGACCTTGATCCCTCACATGTGCAGTTCACAATAGGGTTCACGTTCCTATGAGAATCTAGTATCCCGGCTGATCTGACAGGAGACAGAACTCCCCCCACCCACTGCTCACCTCCTGTTGGGTGACCCAGTTCCTAACAAGGTCTGTCGCCTGGAGGTCGAGGACCCCTGTTCTAGATACCTTACATATGGCACAGGTTGAATATCAATTTGGTAAAATCTCTTTAAACCCGGATCGAGGTATGCTTATGATGTCGAGTTTTCCTACAGAGAGATGATAACTGCACTGGTCAGCATTACATAAGTATCATCCTCCCCTTGCTATGTATAGATTTCATGGACAAGTAGAGTGGCCATTCAAGTTTACTCACCAGAGTCTTTGGAGTTTGTTTTATTTGAGTTTGTGTCAATTCTAGAAAAATGAATCAAGACAGGGGAACTAGAAATAAAATTTCTGGCTCTGCAAAGTTTGTGGATCTGAAAGTGACAAGTGGCTCCAGTTCTGTTCCCCTTCCAGGCCCGTTAGCTGTATCATGCCCTTAACCTAGAGTCTTCAGGTTTCATTAAAATAGCTGAGTAATAACGTGTGAAAACCCCTACAATAATAGACATTGATATTTTGACATAATTACTACTTAAATGATAAATCACAGTCACATATTAACTGTTCAAGAATTGCTGATTCAAAAATTATTAACTGGCATCTACATGCTGTTTGCTACGGGTATAGAGATTAATATTAAAATAATGAAAAAGACCAATAGCTAATATTTATATAGTATATGCTGTGTTCCAGGTGCTATTTTAAATATACAGAGGGTGCCCCAAAAATGTATACACTTTTTTTTTAGTTGGAGTCTCACTCTGTCGTCTAGGCTAGAAGGCAGTGGGACACTCAACCACCCCAGCATCGACCCGCTGGGTTCTGGCAATCCTTCCACCTCAGCTGTCCAAGTAGCTGGAACTACAGGCACACACTACAGTGCCCGGATAATTTTTAATTTATTGTAGAGACAGGTCTCGCCAAGTTGCCCGGGTTAGTCTCGAACACTCAGGCACAGGTAATCCACTCATCTCGGCCTCCCAAAGTGCTGGGATTACAGACTGAACCACCGAGCCCAGCCTACACATTTTAAGAAAGGAAAAAACTGTATGAAAATTGTAATACTCAATGTATACTAATAACAAAAGATGAATACAAGTCACATTTGACTTTTGCAATTAGAAGTGGTTCTCAAAGTGGTGACCATTAGGTTCCAGACACTTCTGATTTCGGCAAACTAAAAGTAATGCCTTTCAGGGCTTCTGCCATTTTTTGTATATGGGGGGGCCCCCTAAAAATAAAATACCTGAAATTCATTTTTGGAGGGCAGGCCCCTTTTAGTACAGGCTTCCCCTGCTAGGTAAGTGTTCTAGGAACCCATCGGCATCGGAGTACCAGCTAGAGTTGTTGTAAGAGGTTACATTCAGCTTCAGTGAAATTTTTTTGGAGGTTCTTTCGACACCTTTGCCCATCTCGCGATGGTCGATTTACACAAACAATCTGCCCACACCACGTTGAGTGTTCAGCAGCAGTTTTTGACCAAAATGAACACGACCTCAATGCCCCACCCTTCCTATTCACCTGGTCTCACCCCAAGCAACTGACTTTTTTATGTTTCCCCAGATGAAAAAGTCTTCAAAGAGAAACATTTTGCCCATGTGGAAGAAATGAAACAAAAATGGCAGACACACTGAAAGGCATCGGAATTGACGAGTTCAAAAACTGTGAGTTCAAAAACTGTTCTGAGCAGTGGAAAAAGTGTCTCGACAGGAATATTGCATCAAATGAAGGTGACTGATGTTTAAACATGTAGGATTAAATACTTCTATTTCTAATTTTTTTATAAATAAGTTCTGGGGGCTTGGGGGTCTCCCCCTTGTATATATGTTAACATGTGTGTATGTACACTTACTTGTTTAACTCTCGCAATATCCCTCTCATCTTCATTTTACAGGCAAAACTGAGGCAAAGAAAGGTTAAGTAACTCACTAGAGTCAGACATTCTGAAAGAGTTCACTCTGGTAAGGAACAGACACAAAGAAACCTCACAATAATGTGGTATTGTTATAATGGAGTATGTAAGAAGTGTGATAGGAGAGTGAGGTGTGATGAACACATTTGGAAGAGTCGGGAAGGCTTTATCAGGTAGGCGACATCTGCATGCTTCTTGAAAAATGGAAAGCAGTCTTCAACATAGGACAGGCAGGGCATAACAGAAAGAGGCCATCCAATCTGTAGAAGCTTTATTCATAATTGCCCCATATTGGAAGCAACGAAGATGGCCTGCAGTGGGTGAACGGATAAACTGTGGTACATCTGGGCAATAGAATCTGATTCAGCAATAAAAAGAAATGAGCGATTGAGTTATGAAAAGACACAGAGGAAACTTAAGTACATGTTACTAGTAAAAGAAGCCAGTCTGAGAAGGCCACATTACTGCATGATTCCAACTACGTGATACTCTGGAAAAGGTAAAACTATCAATGGAAGAACGGGTGAAGAACGAGGGATTTTTAGGGCAGTACAACTATTCTGTATGATACTCTAATGGCGAAAGTATGACAAGTATGAGTTTGTCAAAACCCATAGAATATGCAACACAGAGAGTGAACTCCAATATAAACTATGGACTTGGGGTAATAAAAATCTATCAGTATCGGTTCATTAATTATAATAAATGTACCGTACTAATGCAAGATTTTAATAATAGGGGAATTGGGGGTGGAGAAGGAGACAGAGTATAGAGAAACTCTGTAGTTTCCATTCTACTTTTCTGTAAAACTAAAATGCTCTAAAAATTAAACTCTTAATAGAAAGAAATAAAATGAAGAGGAACAGAAACAAAGAGAGAGAAATGAAAAACAAAGAAAGAGATACAATTTTCAAAATAGCACAGAGTATCACAGCAAGGGAGTATCAAATCTTCTGAGTCCTCTCAAAAACCTAAATTAACCTTGGAGTAAGTGCATGAAACATTAAGCTGTGAGTAATTTATAAGTGAGTATAAATTATTAGTGAATGTTCTTCCCATCATTAGTTGGCTTCAGAATGTAGAAAAAAGTGACTGCAAGTGAAACCTAACAACACAGACTCCTTCAAGCAAAAGGAAATGCCTTGGCTTATGTCATCTGGAAATCCTAGGGTGACACTTCCAGCTCAGGTGAATCCAGGAGCACAGATGAAGTCACTTTTTTTAAATTTTGAAGATGTGGGGTACAATTCAGAGTTAGGTATACAAATGTTCATTATGCAGGTACCCTAGTCGATGGGGTGCGACCCCCCTTCCCCAGGCAGATTCCCACTACTGCCAATTCTGCTTCCCCGCCTCCCTCTCGGCAGTTTCCTGCTACTGCCAGTCCTTTTCTTATAGTATTATGATAGTTGTTCAAAGGCCGCTTATGAGAAAGAATATGTGATATTCATTTCTATGATTCTGTGAAAGATCACTCAGTATTATAGATCCTAAGTCCATCCACGTTGCTGCCAAGTTCATGATTTTGTTCTTCTTGATGGCTGCATAATATTCCATTGTGTATATGTACCACATTTAAAAAAATCTACTCCTCTTTTGATGGGCAGCATGGTTAGTTCCATGTTCTTGCTATTGTGAACAATGCTGTGATAAACATATGTGTGCAGGTATCTTTTTCTATAGAGTGATTTGAATTCTTCCGGGTATATTCCAAGTAGGGGGATTGTGGGGTCCTATGGAAGGTTGATTTTGAGATCTTTTAGGAATTGCCATATTGTTTTCCACAGAGGCTGTACTAGTTTATACTCCCACCAACAGTGTAAAAGTGTTCTCTTTTTGCCACATCCTCTCCAGCATCTGTTATTTTTTTGAGTTATTGATGATGGCTATCCTGACTGGAGTTAGGTGGTATCTCAGTATGGTTTTAATTTGCATTTCTTTGATGACTAGTGAGGCTGAGCATTTTTTCATGTATCTGTTGAGTGCTTGTACGTCTTCTTTTGAGAAATGTCTGTTCATATCTTTTGCCCACTTTGTAATGGAGCTGTTTGTTTTTTTCTTTTCAGCACATTTAGTTCCTTGTAGATCCTAGATGTTAGGCCTTTGTCAGACATACAGTTGGCAAATATTTTTCCCAGTCTGTGGTCTGTCTCCCTGCTCTCTTGATGGTTCCTTTGGCTTTGCAGAAGCTTGTCAGTTTGATGAGGTCCCACTTGTCTATCTTACCTCTTATGGCATGGGCACTTGGGGCTTTGATCAGGGATTGGTTGCCAGTTCCAATTTCCATAAAGGTGTCTCCTGCACTTTCTAAGGTTCTTATAGTTTAAGATTTTACATTTAGATCATTGATCCATTTAGAGTTGATTTTTGGGTGTATGGGGATAGGTAGGGGTCTTGTTTTAATCTGCATGTGGTCAGCCAGTTTTCCCAGCATCATTTGCTGAATAGGTTTTCCTCTCCCCAGTCGTTGGTGGTGGAGGCTTTGAATGAAGTCACTTTAGTGCTTCTCTCTTCTAACTACTTTCTCCTCCATCCCCTCCCCTTCCTCATCTTCCTCCTATCTCTTCCTCACTCTCTCTTTCTCTGTTGCCCTCTGATTTGATGCAATTCTGTCAGCTTCTTCCTACATGGCGGTAGTGACAGTACTGACAGCTCCTAGCAGGTCTGGCCTCCTGTGATTTTGAATTTTGCTCTCTGAGGGCAAAATATCTTCTCTCTGTGTAGATCTCTATCAGTTACACAAAAATGACACTGGCCCTTCTAGAGTCAAATGACCACCCCAAATTAAATTGTGTTCAAAAAAGTGGAATAATTTCTTTTACAATTTAGGCTGCATGGTTGGGAGGTAAGGCTGTTTTGCAGGGGAAATAATAGAAAGAAAAGAGGGTTTCTTTTGGCAGAAGAAGAGGGAGGGATAGCTAATAGGCCAAACCAAATCCTAAACTGTTTAAACAACAGAAATAGAAGTGTGCTGATTTGTAAGCCTCCCCAAACTGTGTCCATCTATCTTCAGCATATCAACTCTAAGGCAGGCCCTTGGAGTTTCCTGGGAAAGACATGAGGTTGGTAATAGGTAGGAGCCAGGGAAGGCCAGAGGATAAAGAAGCAGGTAACAGAGCAAAATCACACCACAGGAACCAGCTAGTGAGGAATATCACCACCACCCCTACCACCTTGGGTACTCAGAGAATAATACCCCAGTCATGTTTTGGCCAGAAAACAAGAGCAAAGACAATAAGACAACAGGCCCCTGACCTAACTGATTGCTTTTGTTATTCTGCTAGTATGGAATACTGTGTCTCCAGAGCACATACCACTGTGCTTCAAGACCACTCTTTGAGGATCTACTTGGATGGAGCAGATAATGAGACACCTGTTTTGACAGGTACCCAATCTCACAGCTGTAACTCCATTTGTGGTTTCTGTGAGAGATAAATTAATTTAAAAAAATCATATATATATCTGAGTTGGAGTCTCACTCTGTCATCCGGACTGGAGTGCAGTGGCTTGCTCAAGGCCACCCCAGTGTTGACCTGCTGGGCTCTAGCGGTCCTTCTGCCTCAGTCTTCCAAGTAGCCGGAACTGCAGGTGTGCGCTACCGTGCCTGGCTAATTTTTTATTTCTTGTAGAGATGAGGTCTCGCCAAGTTGCCCAGGCTGGTCTTGAACCTGCAGGCTCAGGCAAACCACTTGCCTCAGCCTCCCAAAGTGCTGGGATGACAGGCTGAGCCACCGAGACCGGCCAAAAAAATTATATTCCAACTTTCCCTCTTGTATATTTGTAGAATTTGCTGATCCAGAATCATTGACCAGGCTACAACCCAGGAAACAGCCTCTGCTTATTTGAGAAAGTGATAGCTGGTAGGATGTCCCTATGGCTACCTGATGATCTTCAACAAGCGTCTTCTAGTACATGAGGAAAACTGGATCTGCTTTGCCTGTTATACTTCTCTAAAGACTCTAAAAACCTAAGTTGTGATATTAAGATAGACAACAAGATAATAAAATAATTATCTGTTCCCACCATCTTCTGCATTTAATAACTTGACTAAACACATCTATTGTCTAGAGGCCAGTGCTGTCCAACAGAATTTTCTCCAATGATGGGAATGTCCTCTATCTGTGCTTTTCAATGTACTAGCCACTAGACACATGTGGCTACTAAGGGCCCCATTATGACTAGTGTGAATGAGGAACTGAATTATTTATTTATTGTATTTTAATTGCTTTGTGTTTAAATTCTGCGTGTGGCGAATGGCTACCTTGTTAGGTAACACAGGTCTATGCAGTCTAATGCTAACCTCTCCTAACAGTATCTGCCCCATAAACAATGAAGTGGCTATGTTTTCCATGACGTGATCTTACTCTCCACCTGCAGCTGATTGGACCAAGGGTTGTTACTCACTCCAGATGACAGCCAATCACAGGCTGCTGTTGACCAATGCAGTGTTCAAAGGTGAGCTGCTCCAATCATATTTCTCTCACTGAAGTTTGGAGGGTAGGAGGGGGTATTGGGTACGGGAGTTGCCTTAATATTTGTGAAGCAGCTTCAAGGCCTAGATGGTCAGGGTGGGCCATCTACAAACTGGAGTTGTGAGAAAACAGGAGTCCTGGTATGAGCTAGTTGACCCATGAGAATGGGTCAGATGTGTTTGATTCCTTATGGCCCATTAGAGGGAGATACGGGAGGAAAAGTGGGTTGGGGTTGAGGAAAGACAAGGCCGCCTCCCTTTTCTTTCTTTGAGTCTTGGCTGTATTTCAGCTTGTGAACTTCTGTTTATTCTCACAATTTTCTCTTCCTTACTTCTTGCCTGGCAATTAACTCTCTTAGTGTGGTCCAGAGTTAGTAGGATTCTCTTCTCTATCATTGAAACTGCTTTTTAATTAAATAATTCTAATATAATTTATATATTTATACTTACATTTTATATATATATAATATAAATTTATATTTACACATTTTATGCATCCTAGAAATAAATATTATATTCTTGAGCTGAAAGGTATTTTAAAAAGCGTGGAGTTTAATCTCCATCCTTTTTTTTTTTTTTTTGAGTTGGAGTCTCACTCTGTTGCCCAGACTGGAGTGCAGTGGCCGCTCCCGGTCACCGCAGCCTCGACCTGCCGGGCTCCAGTGATCCTTCCGCCTCAGCCTTCCAAGTAGCCGGAATTACAGGCATGTGCTACCACGCCCGGCTGATTTTTTGATTTATTGTAGAGGTGAGGTCTCGCTGCCCAGGCGGGTCTCGAACCCGTGGGCTCAGGCAATCCACTCACCTCAGCTTCCCAAAGGCACGGGATTACAGGCTGAGCTACGGAGCCCCGCTTAATTTCCCTCCTCTTAAAGGAGAGGAAAAGGATGCTTTGAAATGTTATTGTCTGGGGTCACACAGTTGGTTTCTGAGAAATTTTCATGTGTTCCTTTTCTTTCTGAAAGTTTGTTTTAAAAAGGCAAACAAAAACTAAAATGAAACAGAAATCTGTCATTGTAGACTTCACACGCGAGCAAAGAAAAAATCCAGTAGTTGATGGATAAATCAGTGTTAAAGTTGAATCCAACATTTTCCCAGGGCTTATTAGCCTAATGGGGTTACATTCATAGTTACAGCTTACATTTTGTTGGTTTTTGTCCCTACGTGGATAATTCAGAGCCTCTGTTCCCTGCAAAATATCACCGTTCCACCTGAGTATTTCTGGGGGGCGGGGCATGGAGTAGCTCCAGAATAAGGTCACCATCAAGGTACCTGTCCAGAGCTGCTGTCTGCACCTCAAAGCCACGTAATGGTGCTGTCTCACCACTGCCTGGTTCGCACACGTGTCTGGAATAGCACTGACCTCCCGGCCAAGGCCTTTGTGTCCAGGCCTGTTGCCAAAGCAGTGCTGGCTTCCCGTTGGTTCCTGATTAACACAAGCCACGTATACTTGTCATTAGGGCATCCAAGCGACGGGTCCGAGCTGCTGTCTTTGTGGAGTCCCTTGTGAAAGCAGCTTCGTTTAGCTTCTGCCTCCAGCCATAGGGTTCAGACAGAAACCATGAACCCAAGGGCTGGGTCTGAAACAAACATGTCACACAGACAGCGCTGTGTGAGCTCACCTGAGTCCCTGACTCTCTCTCACTGCTGCCCTTGTCTTACTGTGTCTTTCTCCAGTACAGCTTAAGCACAGTACAGCTTGTGCCAGCCAATTCCCCTTCTCCTCTTTCCTCCCTCAATTCCTTTCTACCCCTGCTCCCTGGCCTTGTTTCTATGATGCACTTCTTTGGGGCCCAAACTCCTGGCCTCTCTCCCCATCTCATGCTGCCAGATTGATAAACTTGAGAGCAGGAACAGAATGCAGCGGGCCCAGCTCCTTCCTCCTGGAGGGCTCACCTACTGCTGAGAGGTCTTTACTCCAGCCTTTCAATGGGTCTTCAGCTGGGGTGGGCAGACCTCTGCAAGGGAATCATGTACTTTTCCATCTCTTTGCGTGGGAACATTTAATTCCAGGACTAAGTACTAATAAGGTCACCTGATGTCATAGTCTCCTGTGACAGGCCTAGGGGTAGGGGACCCCTGATTTAGTACATGTTTAATAAAAGTATTTATTTCCTACCTCTCTTTCCTACAGATGGAATACATAAATAAATTATGTGACTTCTGACAGGCATTAGCTAGCAGACAGTTACAGCTCACTAGGGGAATATAAGTACTTTGATTTATTAAAGCACCACTTTACACAACTATGAATTTAAGTCCTTGGCCTAAAAGAGTTTATAATTTGAAGTTAATTTTCTATCTATCCAAAAACCAGTCAAAAGTCTGATTTTTCAACAGGATTGCATTCAAGTGAATTACTTTCTTTTTTCTTTTTCGTTTTTTTTTTTTTTGAGTTGGAGTCTCACTTTGTCACCCAGACTAGAGTGCAGTGGCCGCTCCCGGCCCCCGCAGCCTCGACCTGCTGGGCTCCAGCGATCCTTCTGCCTCAGCCTTCCAAGAACTACAGGTGCGCGCTACCACGCCCGGCTAATTTTTTGATTTATTGTAGAGTTGAGGTCTCACCAAGTTGCCCAGGGTGGTCTCGAACCCTCAGACTCAGGCAATCCACTCACCTCAGCCTCCCAAGCCATGCGGGATTACAGGCTGAGCCACCGAGCCCGGCTAAGTGAATTATTTTCATGATTCAGGGCCAGAACTGAAACCAAAGGATTAATCTGATTAGGTGTACCAAATTTAGCCCACCCTGCTCACTTATGGTTGTTCGCTTTTAGTTATTTTTTTTTTTCCACAAAGCTGAAGGTCACATTGCTGAATTCTGTAACTTAATCTTTACTGGCTATCTTTTAGATAGCATTTCTAAGTCACCATGGTAATGTTTGCTTAAGTTGTTTTTTGGAGAACTCAGGGCAGCTCCTGTCCAGTTCAAACTGGTCGAGACCATCAATTTCAACTGGGCCTGGGCAAACTCCCAAAAGTCAGTCTACGTCAGGGGGCCCAAAATTCCACCCTCAGAGCATGCTGATGCCACCATTTTCTGAACATGTTTTCTATGAAATGCCATGAACCCTGACTATGCTTGCTTGTATTGCTGATTACTTCATTTTTCCCCACTGCCAATCACCTTAGACCACCCAGGTTCTCCAACCCATAAATATCTCTAAGCCTTATCTTCAGGGAGGTGGGTTTGAGAACTGTTCTCCTGCCTCCTAGCTGGGCTGCCTAGTAAATAAATCGTTTCTCTTGTGCAAAACCCCATTGTCACAGTGATTGACTTCCTGCATATAGGCAGAACAAACTTGTTCACTATCCATATTAGTTCTTAAATGAGTTATCTGAAAGTTCAGACTGAGAGTGGGAAACCATTTCTCTTGTTCTTAAACCCTGACACCATTGAAAGACGGTGGCACACAGTGAGACTCAACACCTGTTAAGGCCAAGAGATTTAATGGGTCGCATGCGGTGGCTACAGGACCTAAGGGTCAGGCTGTAGCGCTGAAGCAAGGGTGCTCCAGCCTTTATGGGGGCTTAGGGCGACCTGTCAGTCGATTATTGGTCAGCTGGCAGAGCTCCATCCAGGTTGGTGGGTTTTTCGTGGGCGCGGGAAAGGGTGCGGAGGGAGAACAAAGGAAGGCACCAAGGAAGAACAAAGGAAGGTACCATTTCAATCGCCATTTTAGTTTGCCGTGTCATCGTTTCCAGGAAAGGGAGGGGATGTGGCTTTACTTGCGACTTGGCTTGGTGGTGACCCTTCATTCCCACCTCTTTGGTTATACGGGAGAGGGGCAGCGTTTGTCTGTCCAGCTACTTCCTGCTGAAAATGGGCATCAGTGGGTGAGGTGGGTGAAAGGACAAGCCACATGAGACCCCACAAGCAGGCGCCAGAAGAAAAAATGTCATTTGGGTGGAAGTCCTGGAAGGTGCCTTGTAAGTGGAAAACGGCAAGCTGGTCCGGCCAGTCATCGAG
>NW_007070661.1:0-1172 GCF_000164805.1 Carlito syrichta | reverse complement strand
AGCTACTCGGAAGGCTGAGACGGAAGGATCGCCAGAGCCCGGCAGGCGAGGCTGCGGTGGCCGGGAGTGTGCCACTGCACTCCAGTCTGGGCGACAGAGTGAGACTCCAACTCAACAACAAAAAATAAATAAAATAATAAAAATTTAAAAATTAAGGAGAAAAACTATTTTATGGCCCTGCAAAGCCATCTTCTGGGGACTCCCTCCCAGACTCAGGCAACCTTGTAAGATACTTGCCTATCCTCTCCGAAGTCTGTCACAGACAGAACTTCATCCACATAACAACAAACTCGGAGTTTTCCTGCCGCCTTCCCCTGGCAAAACATCTCTACTGATTTCCAAAATGCCTTAGATCAGAACTGCAAATTGCCAGTCAAGAAATCTTTGAATCCACCTGCAAGGCCAGGCTTGCAAATGTCCCTCCTTCCCAGGCCAAACCAATGAAAATCTCACATGTATTGATTTACAGTTTGTAACGGCTGCCTCCCTAGAATTTTATATAACCAAGCCACCATTCAACCACGGTGGGCTCATGTTCTCAGAGCCTCCTAGGGACACGGGTCACAGGTCTAGGTCCTCAGGTTTGGTTCAGAATAAACCATCTTAAAATATTTTTACAGAGTTTTCCATCGTTTCATCAACACTTTGCTCAAATAAATGCAGTTAAAATGTAAGTTTGTCTAAGGTTTTTCCTTTTTTAAATTTATGTGTTTGTTTTTACATTGGGGTCTCCCTCTGTCGCCCAGGCTGGAGTGTTGTGGTATGATGACCAGGTTCATCGCAGCGTCTGACTCCTCAATCTTCCTGCCTCTGCCTCTTGAATTGCTAGGACTACAGGCACGAGCCACCATGGCTGCCTAATTTTGTTGCGTGGAAAACAGAGAGACTGTGACACTGTGGCTATCTTTTTTATTTAGAGTTGGAGTTGGAGTCTCACTCTGTCGCCCAGATTGGAGTGACCATTCCCGGCCACCACAGCCTCGACCTGCTGGGCTCCTGCGATCCTTCCGCCTCAGCCTTTCAAGTAGCCGGAACTACAGGCATGCGCTGCCATGCCCGGCTGGTTTTTTGATTTATTGTAAAGATGAGGTTTCGCTGCCCAGGCGGGTCTCGAACCCACAGGCTCAGGCAATCCACTCACCTCAGCCTCCCAAAGGCACGGGATTACAGGC
>NW_007070660.1:2212-8726 GCF_000164805.1 Carlito syrichta | reverse complement strand
AGGTGGAAGGATTGCCAGAGCCCAGCAGGTCGAGGCTGCAGTGGCCGGGAGTGGCCACTGAACTCAAGTCTGGGCGACAGAGTGAAACTCCAACTCAAAAAAATAAATAAATAAAAAATAAATAAATAAATAAGAGCTTTTTCTTTTCTTCCTTTTTTTTTTAAGTTGGAGTCTCACTCTGTTGCCCAGGCTGGAGTGCAGTGGCACATTGCTCACGGCCACCCCAGCCTCACCTGCTGGACTCAGGAGATTCTCCCGTCTCTGCCTTCCAAGTAGCCAGAACCACAGGCATGCACCACCATGCCCGACTGGATTTTTTGATTTATTGTAGAGACGAGGACTCACCAAGTTGCCCAGGCTGGTCTCGAACCCCCAGTCTCAGGCAATCCTCTCGCCCCCGCCTCCTGAAGTGCTGGGATGACAGGCGTGAGCCATAGTGCCTGGCTCATTTTTTATTTTTAGAGATGGAGACTCGCTTTATTTTTAGAGATGGGCCCTGGCCGGAGTATAGTGGTGTGATCACAGCTCACTCCTGGACTCGAGAGCTCCTTCGGCCTTGGCCTCCCAAGTAGCTGGGTCTTAGGTGTGAGCCACGGCGCTTGGCCAAAAACAGCCTTCACATGAAAAGTTCTCGATCATAACAGAGGCTGCGCGATGAAGCGGCTTCACTGACAGGGCTTTTCTAGCAGGACAAGAGCTGCCTAGACATCCAAGGCCTCCCTGGCTGCTGCCGGGCTGGAGCTCTGTGGAACACGGGGTGTTGGCTCATTTCAGAGCTCGAGCCCTTCTCCTCCCAGACGCCGGGAACCCGTACCCCTCCACCACTTCCCCATGGCACGGCAGCTGCCCTGAATGCAGATTTCGTGGTCTCGGTGTCATGTGAACCCACGCCAACCGTGATCAGATTCTCGTGGAAAGTCACTCGCCATCTTCTCCTGCCCAGAGGGGCCAAGGTGCCAGAGGAGAGCCACCTCGGATGGCGCCCCGGCCGGCCCCGCGCACTCACGCCCCCCTCCTCTCTGTCCAGTCCCCCCCGAGGGTCCCCACGATGCTCCAGCCCTCGAGCCCCTGGTGCCCGCGACGCCATCTTTGGCAGGCACGGTTGTCCCTACTGGCCTGGGGGTACCGGGGTTGCGCCGCTCCAAGCTCACCCCAGGTCCTCCTGCAGGCCTGGGCGCCCCGGGGCAGAGCCTCCCCCGCGGGTGGCTGCGGGACCCTCCACCCCGGGGCCCAGCCGCATCGGCCTCCCTCCCACAGGCCACTCCCCCCAGGGTCCCGCGCCCTCTATGCCGCTGCCTTGACGGCGCAGGGAAGAAGCGCGGGACAGAAAACGTACTTTATTTCCTTTCCTGAAATTATATCCAGCTGAGTGAAGTTAGTAAACATACAGGGAAAGAATACAACAAAATACATTTAGCAATTTTTTCGACTAATTCGTTTTAGAGTCGTTTATATACAAAGAAGAATAGAAACAAGAAAAATGTTAATAAATAGCTGTAACCTAAAACATAACTAAAAAAATCAGGATTCTACAAATTAATGGCAAAGATACCCTCATTAAAAAATAAGGATGTGGCTGGGCTCGGTGGCTCAGCCTGTCATCCCAGCACTTTGGGAGGCTGACGCAAGTGGATTGCCTGAGCCTGCGGGTTCGAGACCAGCCCGGCAGCTTGGCGAGAACTCGTCTCTACAGTAAATAAAAAATTAGCCAGGCGTGGTAGCGCGCGCCTGTAGTTCCGGCTCCTTGGAAGGCTGCGGTGGAAGGATCGCCAGAGCCCAGCAGGTCGAGGCTGCGTTGGCCGGGAGCAGCCACTGCACTCCAGTCTGGGCAACAAAGTGAGACTCTGACTCAAAAAAATAAAATAAAATAAAATAAATAAATAAAAAATAAGAATGTGATGTTGAACTTGTAAAACTGCACACAGCGGCAGCGTCCCTGGGCAAGGGTCTTGATGACAGCCGTACCCTTGCAATGTCCCGTGTGACCCTCAGACTTGCCGGGGCCAGTCACCGCCTTCCTGTTGGTGCCAGAGACACAGGGCACATACAGGGGCCTGGACACGGCAGAAGGGAGCGACAGAAACCGCAGGAAGGTGTGGGTCGCCGCCGCTGCCCAGATGTGCAACATCAGGCACGTGGGCTCGGAAGCTGGGACAAGGTCCTGGTGTGTTTTTTCTGTCTGTTTCACTTTGGGTTTGGTTTGAAAGGCCGTGAGGGTGGCCGGCATGCCGCGCTTCTGAGACGGTGATCTTGGACTTTGGGCCACCGCAGCCTTGACCTTACTGGAGACGACAGTCATTTCTGCAGGGGACTCCTTCTGTATGATCTCTGACTTCTGCGTCTCAGCGTCATGTGAACTTGCACGCGCTGCCCTCGGATCCTCGAGAAAGTCTCTCGCGGTTTTTCCCTGTACGCAGAGTTGTTCCGCGCCAAGGACAGCGTCACCCTGGGCAGCATCTTGCAAACCAAGCAGAGCCAGATAGGTGCTCCCGCCGGCTGCTCAGACCCTGCACCTGCTGGGTGATTCGGGGGGCTGGGGATGTGGCATCTCCAGAGCTGGGATCTGGGGGAGGTTCTGACCCTTTCCCATCACCTAAACAATCCCCTCGGTGCAGTCTTCAGGGGACTTTCGGGTCTATTTGAAGACAGCAGCGTGAGGTGTTTTTTTGGTGAGAGTCTCGCTCTGTCGCCTATGCTGGAGGGCAGCAGCACGCTCACGGCCCTCGCAGCCCCGACCTGCTGGGTTCAGGCGATCCTTGCGCCTCAGTCTTCCGAGTAGCCGGTTCTACAGGCTTGCCCCACTGCACCCGGCTAGTTTTTTGATTTCTTGTAGAGATGCGGTCTCGCCAACTTGCCCAGGCAGGTCTCGAACCTGCAGGCTCAGGCAATCCTCTCGCCTCGGCCTCCCCACGTGCTGGGATGACAGACGTGAGTCACGGCGCCTGGCAACGACGTCTTAAAGGGAGCACCCAGGCCTGTGCTACTCTTATCTCCTCTGTCATCCATTCTCGCCGTGCCTGGAGTCTTCCCTGGAGCCGGGCCGCTGCCCTCGTTGTGTGGAAAGCTGCAGCCCGAGCCGAGCCTCCCAGCTCCAGGGAAGACATAGGGCGGGCAGATGTGGGCCTCCCGACTCAGCCCTGTGCTTGTCTCCAGAGCCTCCGGGTGTGGTGGCTCCAAGGCCAACCCCAACTCTGGTCAGATCCGTGACACGCGGCAGGGCCGCCACACCCCTGAGGCCGTGTGCTCTGTGAGAGGGGATGCCCCGTCCTCGTGGAGGTTGGCTGCACCCCAGCGAGACCCTGCGGCCAAGTCCATGCCAGCCTCAGCTCTGGCCTCCCCCAGGGGCCCGCCGGGGAGGGGGACCCGGCACTGGAGGGAGGCGAGCCCGGCCCTCGCCGCCTCCACACGCACCACCTCGTGCCCAGAGCCTACACACCCGGCAGAGGCCCCACGGGTTGGGCGTGGCCCGCTCTGTGGGGGAGGCCCTGGGCCCTCTGAGGGGCTATGCAGACCACTCCCCCCGCCAGCCTGATGCACCGGCGCGCTCCTTCTGTGGCGCAGCGTCTGCAAGTCCTCGCAGGCGAGGGTGTCTCCAACCACCTGGGTTTCGAATGACTCGCTCTTTGGCGAGGGGAGGGCGCAAGCAGCAGCTCGCCGGAGCCCCCGGCCCTCAGTGACGCAGTCTGGGGCGGCAGGAAGGACAGGGCCGGGTGGGCTCCCCCTCACCCCTCAGGGTCCTCGGGCCAAGTTCTCAGGGCTCCGTGGCTTCCCCCTGCGGGAACTTGATGGGCATTTCCTGGCCCATTCCTGGGGGCGCAGACTCCAGGCCCGACACCCAGCGTCCGCCTACCTGCTTGGTGACGCTGTGGCCTGCAGGACCCAGGCACCCACCAGGAGTCTGTGACTGCAGCAGCTCTGCCCCTTCTTTCCAGATGTGCAGACTGGGTGCAGGCTGCGGGCTCTGGCTCTGGGCCTGCCCGTGGTGGGTGCATGGCCACGTCAGAGCATAGGAGGGTGTGGGCTCGTGGGTGAGAGGCGGGATGCGCCCAGGGCGCTGGCTTCACAGAAGGGCGACCAGGACACGCTCAGATGCCGTCCTGACGCCGAGATGCTGGGGGGTGGCACACTCGGAGAAGAGACGGGTATGGCTGTGAACACCCCCATAAATGTGAAAGACAGGACATGGAGGCCACGGGTTCTGAGATGCACGGAGAGAAGATGCCACTGCATGTAACTCGGTCCCGCCGAGATCAGGTCACGTAACGGTGGAAGGAGAGGATGAAGACCGCCTCTCTCGGGAACAAGGATGTGTCCACGTGGAGACCTGAGCAGGGAAGCCCAGTGCCCAGTGGAAGTTGAGACCCCAGGAGGTTGGGTTCAGACAGGGCAGGGTCTCTTTGGGGGGGGCGGGTCTCCCTAGATGGGGCAGAGTCTCATTAGGCAGAGTGGGGTCTCCCTAGGTGGGGCAGGGTCTCTCTAGAAGGGGTAGGGTCTCTTTAGATGGGGTAGGGTCTACCTAGGTAGGGTGGGGTCTTTCTGCACTTGCTCTTAGTCAGAGGGCCCAGAAGCCATGGGCAGCGCCTTTCTAGATGGGTTGGGGTTTCCTTAGATGGGGTGGGTTCTCCCTAAGCTGGGTGGGTCTTTCTCGGTGGTGTGGGAGCTCCCTAGAGGGGGTGTGGTCTTTCTAGGTGGGACCAGGTCTTACTAGACAGGGTGGGGTCTCCTTAGAAGGGGCAGGGTCTCCCTAGGTAAGAGAGATCTTTCTAGATGGGGTGGGGTCTCCTTAAATGTGGTGGGGTCTCCCTAGACGGGGCAGGGTCTCCTAGGCAAGAGCCATCTTTCTGGATGGGGCGGGGTCTCCCTAGACCCACAAGACCTCACTTCGGGAGGTTGACCGTGTCCCTGGCCCCAAGGCCCACTCGTCCGAAGGACAGGTCGAAGGAGCGCTGGTCCCCAAAGCTCTGGGCTTTGTACTTGGCCAGGCGCGCAGACCTCTGGTGGCGCTCGTGTTCCGCCGCGTCTGTCCCGTCCTGCAGACCCCACTCAGTCCCGGGGCTGTCTGGGGGCCCCTCCTGGATGGGGACCCAGGGCGTCTGGCTGTCTCCAGTCTTGGGCACTGGCCTGGCCGAGGGCTCCAGGGCAGAGGCCCCGTGGCTCTTGCCCTCGGGGGTCCAGCTTCCTGGGGGCTTC
Organism: Carlito syrichta; assembly: GCF_000164805.1. Classification (NCBI taxonomy): domain Eukaryota; kingdom Metazoa; phylum Chordata; class Mammalia; order Primates; family Tarsiidae; genus Carlito; species Carlito syrichta. Next base: position 3,536 of record NW_007070660.1, on the reverse strand, counting down.
CCCTGGCTGCCATCTCGGGGGGCTGGTCTTGGGGGCTCTGCACTCCTGCCAGCAGGGGGAACACCCTCAGCTGTGCCTCGAAGGGGCTGCTCCCAGGTCTGGGGCCCCAGCCCCGCGCCCTGGCCCTGTCCCCGGGTCTGTCCCCGAGCTTGTCCCTGGGTCTGTCCCTGGGCCTGTCGCCCAGCCTGGCCCTGTTTCTGGGTCTGTTCCCAAGCCTGGCCCTGGGGTTGTCCTCGAGTCTGTCCCTGGACCTTCTCCTGTCCCTGGGCCTGTCCCCGAGCCTGCTGCTGGGCCTGTCTCCCAGCCTGTCCCTGGGCCTGTCCCCAAGTTTGTCCCTGGGCTTGTCCCGGGACCTTTTCCTGTCCCCGAGCCTGTTTCTGGGCCTGTGCCCCAGCCTGTCCCTGAGCTTGTGCCCCCGTCTGCCCCTGGGCCTGTCCCCGAGCCTGTTTCTGGGCCTGCCCCCCAACCTGTCCCCAAGTCTGTCCCTGGGCCTGTCCCCCAGCCTGTCCCGGAGCTTGTCCCTGGACCTTTTCCTGTCCCTGGGCCTGTCCCTGAGCCTGGTTCTGGACCTGTCCTCCAGCCTGTCTCTGGGCCTGTCCCCCGGCCTGTCCCCCGGGCTGTCCCCAGGGCTGTCCCCCCGCCTGTGCCCCAGTCTGCCCCTGGGCCTGTCCTGGAGCCTGTCCCTGAGCCTGGTTCTGGACCTGTCCTCCAGCCTGTCTCTGGCCCTGTCCCCTGGCCTGTCCCTGGGTCTGTCCTCCGGGCTGTCCCCCGGCCTGTCCCCCCGTCTGCCCCTGGGCCTGTCCCAGAGCCTGTCCCTGGGCCACTGGGCTCCCTGGCCCCTTGGGGCCCCCTGGAGGCATGGCCTGGCTCCCAGGTACCCAGGTGCCCTCTTCCTGAGCTGGGCTCCTCCCCTGCCCTGCCTCCAGCCTCCGTGGACACTCCTGGCCTCGGTCCCCGTCCTGGGAGGCGGCCCGCGCCCCTGCGGCCGTGGCTTTGCCCCCCACTGGATCCCAAACTGCCCGTATCTGAGGCTTCTCTGCCGAGTTCAGCACAGGCTCCGGGCCCAGTGGTGCTGTCCTCTGTCCAGAACCATCCGGGTGTGGAGTCGGGCGTGACTGCGTGTGCTCTGAGGCCGTGCTCTCCCGCTGGTGGCGACCTTCTTGCCTCCCCAGGCCGGCTGGGGCGGGGGGACGCCCTCGGGCTTCCCTCTCAGGGGTCCTGGCCTCAGGGACCCCGGCTCTGGGCTCTGCCCTCGTGCAGCTGCTGGCCGCAGGGGTCACACGTGCCTGCAGCTGGAGAGGGGTCTGCCGGCCGACTGCCTGTG
>NW_007070660.1:0-1609 GCF_000164805.1 Carlito syrichta | reverse complement strand
CCGGCGCTCTTCCCGGAGCAGAGGCCCCGGCCCACCTGCCGTGCCGTCTTCTGGGGTCTGGGCGTCGCCAGGCACCGAGGGACGCGCTGTGTGCCCTGCAGTCTCTGTCTCCCCGCAAGTTCGCACACTGGGTCGTGGTCGTTCCTTTGCTGTGGACAGTCTGTGCCTGCCCACGCCGTGCCCGGTGTCTCCATGGGCGCTCGCGGGGGGCCGCACGGGCTCTGTCGCTGGAGCCCGTGTGTGTTCCTCCTGCATGCACGGGGCACTTGGGTCCTGCGATGCAATCCCCTCAGCCCCGACTGGCCCGGCAGATGGCGTCTCCAAGGGCACGGGGGCGCCTGTTGGGCTTCCCATGACCAGGTCTGGTGCTTGCCAGCCACGGGAGGGCGAGCGGGCATGTCCTTCCTTGAGGCTTTTCCACATGGGACCATTGGACGAGGCGCTCGTGTTGGGCGCCAGCATCCCCAGCCACGCTGGCATCTCACTGCCGAGCTCAGACGCGCTGTCCCCTGGAACCCCGTCACAGATGTCAAGGCCATGGGATTGCGAAGGGCCGCCCCTGCTCTCCGTGGCCCCAGCAGCGTCTGTCCGAGGCTCCTGCGTGGGGCCTGTCTCTGGGGTGCTGCGCTCGGCACTCGGAGCCCCTCCTGGTGGTGTCGGCTTCGGGTTTGCCGGTGGGCCCCGCGGAGAAGGGGCGCCGGAGACTTGGAGGGGTGCTCCCGCCCACGGCTCTGCAGGCTGGCCAGGCCCCGTGGGGATGCAGGGGTTCCTTTGGTCCTCAGCCATGCGGGGAAGCCCCGTCTGTGTGTCTTCAGCCACAGTCTCTGCTCCAAGCACACGAGCGGGCCCATCGTCACGGCCGGATGCGCCTTGCAGAGGGGCCAGAGGAGGTGGCATCTGGTGGACGACAGGCAGCCGGACCGTGACCTGCGGCGGCTCCATGGCTGGCTGCGTCCCCTGGGCGGCCTGGGCGGACGGCGTGCTCAGGGGTGGGATGTATTCCGGCACTTTCTGTTCCGGAAAGTCCCCCTGGATGGCAAAGAGGGGTTGTCTCTCCACGTCTGGGCTGGCTCCTTCCGCCTCGTCCTCGGAACAGCAGACGGTCAAGGTGAGCTCAGGGCCTTGCCAGGCGTCCTCCCCAGAGCCCCCTGGATGCCCAGCAACCCGTGCTCCTCTCCCCTCCCGGGCGCCGTCTGGGGCGTTTGCTGCCGAGGCACCCGCTGCCCCACCCCCGCCGGCTGATCCGGCATCCCGAGGGCTGGCCACTCCACGCGGAGACAACGCGGGCGCGTGGCCTGGAAGGCCTTGGCCTGTGTGGGGAGCACACGAGGAGTCTAGGGCGGGGACCCACGCCGGACCCTCACCGGGCCGCGCCTCGTCCAGGGCAGGGTGACCGACCCTCTGCTCTGCTGCCCGGGGTGCTGCGGCCCTCCAGGGCTGCTGCGGTCCCAGCGGCCCCTCCGCGGACGGCCGCTCTCCGGGCGTCCCACTCTGCCCGGGGCCTGCATCATCCCCTGTGCCGGGGAACACGCCGGCCTCCCTCGGGGGCTGGCGCCTGGCCTGTGCGTGGCTGAGTTTGGCGACGTGGGCCCGCCAGCTCCCGGGGCTG
>NW_007070659.1:0-959 GCF_000164805.1 Carlito syrichta | reverse complement strand
TGCAGTTTGTACATCCCAATATTGATAATTCATAATACCTGTTGTTATCTCTGACTTTTCTTTTCTATAGCTTGTTTGGAGATTGAAAGCAATTGGGGTATATTTGGGCATATTTTGTACTCAACCAGGTCAGAATGGTCCATTAAGAACAAGAAAATCTCACAGGGATTTGACATAATTATGTGATATCTCCAAAGGGTGTCTGCACTTCGGAAAATTGTTATATATAAAAACCTTTTAACTAATTGCTTTGGCACACATTGTTGATCTGCAAAGAACATCAACTTGGTGACACACAGAGAGGGAGGGGGAAAGACTGATTAGACTCCCCAGGAGTCCTTTATCTAATTTTCCATGATTAGCCCATATATACCATTTAAACCTACAGGTGGGACTCTTCCTGACTTTGACACTGCCCCCCACCCCTGTGGCTAGGAAACTATTAATGGAATTGTGTCACAAGGGAATAAAAGCGCAGACCATTGAGTAACCTAGTTCTAAGAAGCTGTGATTCTATGAGACATGACCATTGAGGGGGAATCAGCTTGGCACAATGAAAACAGCATTACTTTGGGAGTCAAGGTCTCCAGAATGGTAATTTCTACTTTGCCACTGGGCTATGCAAAAAATCTGATGGCCTCTTTTATCATATTTTCTACTCCACAATTTAATTTGCTGATCTAGTCAAATAGATTGGTGCTCCATTATCTCTCACCACTCCTTGTATGTTTTTCCTACAAGGATCTACAGAGGAACTCCTCAAGAAATTCCCATGTGGAAGAGCGATAGTCTACGAGACAAAAAGCATGGAAAAAGCCACTATACTTCTAGATAACTATATGCTATTAGTCAAGCGTCAGATTTCTCATCATAGAATGAATGTGAGCCGGGTTCGGTGGCTCAACCTGTAATCCCGCGCCTTTGGGAGGCTGAGGTGAGTGGATTGCCTGAACCCGCGG
>NW_007070658.1:0-945 GCF_000164805.1 Carlito syrichta | reverse complement strand
CAAAGGGACTGGGGGCTTCCAGGCCAGTGTGGAAGGTTCATGAGGGAAGGGAAGGGATGGAAAAGGGAAAAGGGGCAATGGAGAAGGGGAGAGTTCTCGAAGTGAAGGTAGCAAGAAGGAGAGAGAAAAAGGGGTGGAAGGAATGTTGGAGAGAAAGAACAGAGTGGAGTGGGCATGAGTACTGGGGAATATTGTTCAGAACCCTTGGGAGTTCTGAGCTGGGTCTTGGTGCTGTGAGGCCGACCCCACCTCATGGGCGAGCACTTAGTCCCTGGACATGAGACCGTTCCTGACCCATCACAGGAGGCCCAGCCGGTGACAGTCTGATTAGTCCTGTTTCTGTTGACACAATATGAATCTGGGATGTTATGTTTTTGCCTGTGAAATCTGAATATCCTGCCTATCAATGACTTCTTGAGCAGCTGGGGGAAGAGTGTGGGCTTGGGAAGCCAGGAAGGGAAGGGTTCTCAAGGATCATGAGGACTTCCTGTGCTTCTTGCTTTGGGGAATGATTTAAAAACTAGCCTTTACTAAGATGCTACTCCAAGCTCTACTAGACATTGAACGGCCCTGGGACGAAGGTAGGGACAATGTGGAAGATGCTTTATCCCTTCTGTTAGCTACCTCTGTCTCTTAGAAGACAACTACTATCCCTTGGCATAAATTAAAATAGGGCCACCAAGAAAAAAACCAAGTGGCTTATCCGTTTAGTGGTTCATCCTAAAACAAGCCAGTGTTGCAGCAGGAGACTCTGAGTTATCTGGGTCCTGCCCTCACCCTCATTCCCATCCCTAAGACAGAGGATTGCCTTGTTGTTGAGATTTTTTCCCTCCTACTCCCTAATCCTGCCATAACATCATCTCGGTCTTTAAAAGTTACTGCCTTGATGATATGATGGTGTACCTCGAAAACCCAAGAGAATCTGTCAAAGGCCTCCTTACATTG
>NW_007070657.1:2324-3841 GCF_000164805.1 Carlito syrichta | reverse complement strand
GGTGGCCGGGAGCGGCCACTGCACTCCAGTCTGGGCGACGGAGTGAGACTCCAACTCGTAGAACATCACGGTCCTGGAGGCGGGAGCCAGAGGTCCAGGCGTCACGGCTGCGCCCTGCAGGGCTCCAGGAAAAGAGCCTGCTTGCCTCTTCTGGCTTGGGGGCTACGGGCGTCCGTGGCTTGTAGACACGTTGCCCCGGTGCCCGCCTCCGTCCTTACGGCCTCCTCCTGCGTCCACATGTCTTGTCAGCACACCAGGGCCTGCCTCCAGGGGCCTCACCTACACTGACGTGCTCACGCGCGCCAAGTCCCGGATCCCAGATAAGGTCCCGTTCACGGCCCTGGAGGCTAGGACGCAAACCCATCTCCGTGGGGGTTGCGGTTCCACCCGTGACCGCCGCCGGCAGTTATTGAGCACTGACTGTGTGCCCTGCTCTGTGCACGGAGGTCCTGCCCTCAGGAAGGCGGGGCTGGGGAACGGCGGGCGGTGATCACGAGGGCGTCAGAGCCGCTCCGGAGGAACTTGGAGCCGCAGGGGGGGATGGCCGGAGAGACGTGCAGTGAGCCTGCAGGGTGCCCCAGGAGCGGGGCACGGCGAGGGCCCAGGCCCTGAGGAGGCCGGATGGCGCGGGACTCGAGAGCAAGGGGGCAGGGAGGCCGGAGGACGCGTCCCGACGCTCAGAACCTCCAGGCGCTGGGAATTCTTCGGGGCGGGGGCGGGGGGTTGCACACGTGGCATCGCGGGGGCAGGCCCAGGGGTTCACGTCATCGAAATTATTTCATGGTGGCGTGGCCTGGGCAACACAGCAAGACCCTGTCTACAAAAAACAAAAAACTAGCCAGGCGTGGTGGCGCCTGTAGTCCCAGCCACTTGGAGGCTGAGGTGGGAGGATCACTTGAAGCCAGGAGGTCGAGGATAGGGTGAGCCGTGATCGTGTCCCTGCATCCCAGCATTGGTGACAGAGCCAGACCCTGTGTCCCCCACAAAGGAAAAAGCTTTCATTGCTTTTGGTGATGATGATTTTCAATCATTCGCTCATTTATAGAGACAAGGAGACGCCAACAAACCCAGAATTTATTTATAAAAAGTTGTGTATTTATTCTTTCTTTTTTTTTTTTTGCGTCGGAGTCTCACTCCGTCGCCCAGACTGGAGGGCAGTGGCCGCTCCCGGCCACCGCGGCCTCGACCTGCCGGGCTCCGGCGACCCTTCCGCCTCCGCCTTCCGCGTAGCCGGAACTACAGGCGCGCGCCACCACGCCCGGCTGATTTTTTGATGTATGGTGGAGACGAGGTCTCGCCAAGTCGTCCAGGCCGGACTCGGAGCCCTGAGCCCAGGCAATCCTCTCGCCGCAGCCTCCCACAGCCCTGGGATGGCGGGCTTGAGCCGCCGCGCTCAGCCTGTGTTCTTCCACGTTCAAACTTCAGTGCCCTTCAGAGTCCTCGCTGATGCAATTCAGCGATCGCGACGCTCTCTCCACGGCTCAGCGCGGGTTTCGACCGCGTCCGTGATGGTGCCT
>NW_007070657.1:0-1743 GCF_000164805.1 Carlito syrichta | reverse complement strand
GCGGCCACTGCACTCCAGTCTGGGCGACAGAGTGAGACTCCGACTCAAAAAAAAAAATTAGTCGGACATGGTGGTGCGTGCCTGTAGTTCCAGCTCCTTAGAAGGCCGAGATGGAAGGATTGCCTGAGCCCAGCAGTCGAGGCTGCGATGACCAGGAGCATGCCACTGCCCTCCAGCCTGGATGCCAGAGTGAGACTCCACCTCAAAAAAAAAAAAAGAGAAACCCCAGGTGTCAGCTCTTATCCCCGTGCCGCCCCCACACCTGGACTCGGTTCCTGTTTAGATGCTCACGCGTGCCGACGTCAAGTCCACAGAACCACGCGGGTTCAGATGTGATGTCCAGCCTGGGCGACAGTGAGACGCCGACTCGGAGGAAAAAAAAGGCGGGGGGTTTCAAGGAAAACTGCAGGAGTGCCACAGGGAGCTTTTAGTCTTTTTTTTTGAGTCGGGGTCCCACTGTCACCCAGGCATGATCGTGGCGACGACAGCTCACCACAGCCTCGACTGCCTGAGCCCGGGCGATCCTCCCGCCTCAGCCTCCTGCTGAGTGGCTGGGACTACAGGCATGTCCCTCCACGTCCAGCCAGTTTCTTTTGTTTTTTGTAGAGACGAGGTTTCACGACGTTGCCCGGGCTGGTCTTGCACTCCTGGGCTCAGGCGATCCTCCCACCTCGGCCTCCCGAAGTGTTAGGATGAGATGCGTGAACCGCCACACCCTGCCAAGTCTGTATAGATGGGGAACAGCAACCTTTGTGACACAACTCACACCCCCGCGGCCATTTAACTTTGCTGATGGTATTTTTGGCTGTACAGGTTTGTGGCGCTGTGTACAGCTGGTGCTCCGTGTATTTTTTTTTTTTTTATCTTTTATTTTAGGTTCGAGGGGTCCATACGCACGCATGTTCCTTACATGGACTATTGTGGAGTGGTGGGGACTGGGGCTCAGATAGTGAACAGTGCACCCCACGAGCGATTTCTGAACCCGAGCACGCCTCCACACCGCCCCCTCATGGTTAGCGTCTTGTTTGCGGTGTGGCTCTCCCGTGAGGGAGGGTCCGCGATCTTTGGTTTTCCATTTCATCTCAGGATGACCTTCTGCTCCATCCATGTTGCTGCAAAGGCCACGATTTCATTCTCTCATGACTGCCCTTGTATGCTTGCTGTATACAGTAGGTGCTGATTACGTGCTGATTCGTACAGGGGGTGTGCCATGCGTGCTTGCTGTCCAGAAGGGGCGCACAGGGTGCAGGACCTACAGGAAACGTGGCCGTGGTGTGGAACATAGCCACGGCATGCTGGGGAGGACACCATTCAGGGACACGTGGGGAACGTGGCCACGGCGTCACAGGGAGGGCGCCACCTAGGGACACAGGCGACTCGAGCCTGGCTCTGCCGGGAGTGTGCAGGGTGTCCCTGTGCAGCTCTGGACACGCCCTGTTTAAACTCATGCCAAGCCACTTCATTCCCCTCCTTCGCGGACACAGAGGGGCCTTCTCAGGCACTGGACCCTCTGAGTGGTTCCGGTTGGTATCCGCAGAGACGGCAGTGTTCCTTATATCGCCACGTAAGTGCCACAGGGCACTGCTCCATGCACACTGTCAAGCGGACCCCAAGTATGGACCGAATGCGCGACGTTTCCCTCCCAGCGGCGTCCTCGTCCAGGCCGCATGACGCCCAACTTCCGCCATTGATTCACGTCTACATCCTGGGCGTTCACGTTGCTTTTTTTGTTTGTTTTTTTGT
>NW_007070656.1:0-981 GCF_000164805.1 Carlito syrichta | reverse complement strand
CCTAAGAAGGGACCTTCCCTTCCCTTCTCATTGGTCTCTATTTCTTTTGTAATAAAGGGGAACAAGTCACCTGTTCAAAGGTAAGTTGTAGCTATTAAGACAGAGAGTGGAAAAAAAAACTGGAAGTTTAAAAAGAATGATTGGAGAGCATTTAGGGACTTGCTCTTTTTTTGTCATCAGCACGGCTATGTGAATTTCTTACCAGGACTAGGCTAAAGAGAAAAAGATTCTGGGAAAATGACATTCAGGTGAATGTGGCACTGATACCAGCAGGTGGAAAATAAGGACAAGGAAAAGTCCCTCACTCCACCGCCCTCTTGAATCCTCGCACTCCTGTAACTCCTGCATACCCTATTCCCTAGTCTCCCTTCTTTTATTTTATTATCTGACTCCTTTTCATTGTCCTATTGCCAAATATAGTTATTTCTTAATATGTGTCTTGATTTCATCTGCCATTCTCCTTCCACACTTCTATTTATTTATGCTCCCTCAATTTTGAAGGTCCTAGATATTTCAAGATCTCTACTCATTCTAACCACAAGGACTAATAAATATTCATTAAAATGTGATAATATTATATTCATAAGCAAAGCTTGTCTCCTAAACCCCTTGTCTATAGAACCAAACCTCTTATCATAACATTTATAAGAAAATGTGAAAAGACTATACTGCCAAATCTCAAAACTTTCTCATTTTTTGAGTTTTTAGCCTAATAACGTTATGGAAAGAATATTGTATAGAACCTAAATAAATAAAGTAGCTGAGTACACACATCACAAGAAACAATATGCATTTTTAAAAGACAAATTCCTTAAATGATTGTGAAATAAAACAAATTGCTCCCAGAAAGTTCAATGGTTAGTTTGAAAATCTTTCTTTTAGAAATAAATATGTGGGTGTCTGAATGAAACGTAATTGTACACCTAACCCTTAACTGTACCCCACAAAACTATAATAAAAATACTGATTAATTATAAAAAA
>NW_007070655.1:2414-2823 GCF_000164805.1 Carlito syrichta | reverse complement strand
TTAACTGTACCCCACAAAACTATAATAAAAATACTGATTAATTAAAAAAAAAAAAAAATTGTATGGGTTATGAATAGATAAGGATTTTGCCTGGGAATAATAACACACAAAAGCAAAGCTTTTTCTGAAAAAAATTAGGTTTTTCAAAGACCCTTCTTATCAACTCTCTATCTCACAGTCCCAAAAGAAAATATTCTACACTTGTTGCAACTTACATGTCCTTGTGAGAACCCTTTCCAAACGATGTAGATAATGGTGAAGCAGATCTGCTGTTTTCCAGCACAGTTCATGGGCTTTAAATGCCAGTGAACTTTAAATGTGGTACCTATTTAGTAGGGATGCCATGACATTTATTTATTTATTTATTTATTTTTGAGTTGGAGTCTCACTCTGTCGCCCAGACTGGAGT
>NW_007070655.1:0-2069 GCF_000164805.1 Carlito syrichta | reverse complement strand
TCACCTCAGCCTCCCAAAGGCGCGGGATGACAGGCTGAGCCACCGAGCCCGGCTGCCATGACATTTAGCTGACACAAGTGGAAGAAATTCATGTCATTAGTCATTTCTTCCAGCATCACCTTGGGTTTTATGTCATGCTCATCCATCGCTCAATGTTTTTTCGTTTCTCGGCTTTTGACGTCCACCAGAAAGGATCTTATCCATTCAGTCTCCTAAGTAGTTATTTCCTAAGCAGTCAAATTATGGTCTCATTCTTCCTGGACTCTGTATGGCACCCTATAATTAATCACCATCAGATGACTGAGTAGTTTTTACTATTCCTTAATGCCTTTTTGGTCTTTTTTTGCATGCATTTCTTGTATTGCTGTTCAATTTATGTTACAATCACAACTTTGAAGTTGAAAATAGCCTTAAAACTCATTTACTAATCCATTCATCTGCCTGTTTAGTTTGTATCAGACTAGTTAAATTACTTTCCCAACCTAAGATAGCTAATTATCTTTTTAAAAAATCAGTGCTAGATCTAGTCTTTTTATGTCTCAGGCCAGGATAAACACACTTCTCTGATATAGAATATTTTTTTATTTCCCTTGGAATTTGATTTATTATACTTACATTTATTCTTTTTAGCAATATAGACAACAAGAAGACACAATCTGGATATTAAACCTCTGGGAGTTTGTTTTGTATTCAGAACACATACCTTGATCTTTTCAGTTCCTATAAACTGTATTTAGAGTAAAAAGTAAACAGGTCACCACACTTTGTCTCACACATCTCAAATACAAGCCAAAGATCAAGTAAGTGATTGATTTGGGAACCAGAAAAGACAGGACTGTCTTAAACGTGCACTGAGCTTCCGGGCAAATAAGTCAGTCTATAGAAATGTATTGTGTAGCTATGAGAAGGGTAGCCCAGTGCAATAAGCAGAGATAAAACTCTATGTTGGTGATATAGATAAGAGAGGTTTGAGACAGCTACTATCTTCCAGGAGATTAGAGTCCAAACAACAACAACAAAAAATGTTTGTTGTATCAATTTGGTAGCCAAAGGAGCAAGAGGCATGCATGCACACACAAACACACATAAAGGAATGTACTAAAGATTCCAAACCAAGGAATGCAATAAAGATAAATAAATATATGGGAGATTTTATATATTTCCTAAAGTAAGCTATTCTGTTTAAGCTATGTCATAAAGAAAGATGAAAGGAAAACAAAGATAAATAGTCAAGACACCTAGCTGTGGGTCTACTATGGATATGTAAATAGAGATATGAGATATGAATGTAAATTCATAATCATTGGCATCCTTTTTTAAGTCTTGTTTGACCTAACCCTAGGCCTGAATCATTCTGCAATTCTTTCTGCCTACTCAAAGCATCAGGCATTGGGATCTGATGCCTACCTCTTGATACTGGGCAGAGGTGGCACCAAACCCTAACTTCCAAATGCCTACCTAGATAGGGTCTTGGAAAATAATAAAGAGAGACATGGAACAGACTTTTGTAAGGAAATTATTCATTATTACCCTCTTATCTGAGGGTTATTCCACCCAGAAGATAAACAGTGACAGGAACGCCACAGGACTAAGCCCTGATATTACTAATCTCACACATATTTCTCCTGCTCAGTCCTTGCAAGTTGCCCATTTGCAGGGCTGCCTCTATACTGTACTTGTGAAGTGGTTTTCTTAGCCTCTCTGCACCCACCCTGTACCCTTCCAACCCTCCATTTTATTCTGTAAGGCTCACTGGATAGACTACACCATTGGGCTTTTTTGCTTTCTGTTATCTGGTTAGTCCACCCACTGGGAAGTCAACAGAAGGTCAGAGGGAAGAAAATGAATGAAGCTAAAATCAAAATATCCTTGGGTCCATCCCTGCAGAGCTGCCTTGGTCTGGTGAGTCCTGTGACGAAGCTAATTGCTCTTCTCAATAATTACTTCTTTACAATAGTCTTCTCTAAAGCTATAGTAACAAAAAAAAGAGAAAGAAATACCTTGGCATCTTCCTAACCAGAGACATGAAAGACCTTTACAATGAAAACTACAAAACACTGCTCAAAGAA
>NW_007070654.1:0-1171 GCF_000164805.1 Carlito syrichta | reverse complement strand
AGTTGGAAGGATCTCCTGAGCCAAGGAGCTCAAGGCTGTGGTGGGCAATGATGGTAGCAATGAACTCTAGTCTGGGAAACAATGAGACACCAAAAGAAAAAAATGTCAGAAGTTTTAATATCATTACGACCTCAATTCTAACCACAATGATAGACAAATTTAATGCAATTTCTATGAAAATTGCAACTTATACTTTTCTTTGAAAAAATATTTTTAATAATTTAAATTTATTTATTTGTTTTTTTTTTTGAATTAGAGTCTCACTTCATCACCCAGGCTGGAGTGCAGTGGCATGCTCACAGCCACCTCAGTCTTGACCTTCTGGGCTCTGGTGATCCTTCCGCCTCAGCCTTCCAAGTAGGTGGAATTACAGGCACGCGTACTGCACCGGGCTAATGTTTTATTAATTGTAGAGACCAGGTCTGGCCAATTGCCCAGGCTGGTCTCAAACTCGCAGGCTCAGGCAATCCACTCACCTTGGCCTCCCCAAGTGCTGCAATTACAGGTTGAGCCACCAAACTGGTCTATACTCTAAATTTCATATAGGTTTTCAAGGGACTATAAATGGCCAAAACAGTCTTAGTAAAGAAGAGTAATGTTAGAGGCATCATACTTTTGATTTTAAAACATATTACAAAGTTACAGGAATAAAAACTATGCCATACTGGAAGTTTTTACTGGAAGAAGAAACATATATAATGAAATAGAACTTTTAAAAACCCAAACAAACCATTATGCATATAATTAAATTATCTTCAACAAGTTTGCCATGATCACACAATGGGGAAAAAGTAGCTTCTTCAACAAATGGACTTGAAAAACTGGCTATACATGAAGGAAATAAATAAATAAATATGGACTTTTGAAGCATATACAAAAAGTATCTAAAAAAATCAAATACTACGCCGGGCTCGGTGGCTCAGCCTGTAATCCCGCGCCTTTGGGAGGCTGAGGTGAGTGAATTGCCTGAGCCCGCGGGTTCGAGACCCGCCTGGGCAGTGAGACCTCATCTCTACAATAAATCAAAAAATCAGCTGGGTGTGGTGGCGCATGCCTGTAATTCCGGCTTCTCGGAAGGCTGAGGCGGAAGGATCGCTGGAGCCCAGCAGGCCGAGGCTGCAGTGGCCGGGAGCGGCCACTGCACTCCAGTCTGGACGACAGAGTGAGACTG
>NW_007070653.1:4567-6671 GCF_000164805.1 Carlito syrichta | reverse complement strand
AGCTCTTTAATCAACTAGTTAAGTAAGCTGGCTAACCAGCTGGCAAGCAAGTTTAGTCAACACATTAAGTCAGCTGGCTACACAACTGGCTATCTAGATAAAAACCTATTTAAGTCAGAAGACTAGCCAGCCAGCTAGTCTAGTTATTTCAGCTAGCTAAGTCTGTTGGCTAGCTAGGTGTCTAGTTTGTTAATTCAGCTAGTTATGTCAGTTAGCTAACTAGTTAAGTCAGCTAGCTAGTTAGCTAGCTGGGTGGTTAGCTAGTTAGCCAGCTGGGTGGCTAGCTAGTTATTTCAGCTAGTAAATTCAGCTGAGTAGCTGGGTAGCTTGCTACGTATGTCAGCAAGTTAAGTTAGCTGGCTACCTAGGTAGCTAGATAGTTAAGTCAGCTGTCTAGCTCGCTGGCTAGCTAGTTAAGTCACCTAGTTAAGTCAGTTGTCTAACCAGCTGGCTAGCTAGATAGCTTGCTACTTAAGTCAGCTGACTAAACAGCTGGCTAGCAAGTTAAGTCACCTAGTTAAGTTAGCTGGCTAGACAGCTAGCTATGCAGCAAGCTAGTTTATTCAGCTGACTAGCAAGCTGGGAACTATTTAAGTCAGCTAGTTAAGTCAACTGACTAGCCAGTTGACTAGTTAGGTATTGAGATAATTAAGTCTGTTGGCCAGCCAACTGGCTAGCTAATTAAGTCAGCTAGTTAAGTCAGCTGTTTAACCAGCTGCCTAGCTAGGTAGATGGCTAGTTAAGTCAGCTGACTAGCCAGCTGGGTAACTAGTTTAGTCAGAGATTTGAGTCAGCTGGCGAGCCAACTGGCCAGATGGTTTAGCCAAGGAGTTAAGTATGCTGGCTAGCTGGCTGACTACCTAGGTATCAAGCTGGTTAAGTCAGCTGGCTAGCCAGCTGGCTAGTTCATTATGTCAACTAGTTAATTGAGCTGGCTACCCAGTTGGCTAGCTACATAGCTAGATAGTTAAGTCAGCTGGCTTGGCAGCTGGCTAGCTGGTTATGTCAGTTAGTTAAGTCAGCTGGTTAGCCATCTGGCTAGCTAGTTAAGACAGGTAGTTAAGTCAGTTGGCTAGTCAGCTGGCTAGCTGGATAAGTCAGCTAATTAAGTCAGCTGGCCATCCAGCTGGGTAGCTAGGTATCTAGATAGTTAAGTCAGCTGGTTAGTCAGCTTGCTAGCTTGTTAAGTCATCTGGTTAAGTCAGATGTCTAGCCAGATGTCTAGCTACATAGCTAGTCAGTTAAGTTAACTGGTTAGCCTCTGGGCTAGCAAGTTAAGTGAGCTAGTTAAGTCAGCTCTCTAGCCAGCTTGGTATGTAGGCAGCAAGCTAGTTAAGTCAACTGTCTATCTAGTTGGCTAGTTAGTTGAGCCAGCTAGTTAAGTCATCTGGCTACTTAAGGCAGGTAGCTAACTAATTAACCAGCTCGTTAAGTTAGCTAGCTATCTCGTTAGCCAACTAGTTAAGTCAGTTAGCTGATTCAGATAGCAAACTTGTTAACTAGCTAGTTAAGTCAGCTAGCTAAGTCAGCTAGCACACTAGCTAGCTAATGATTTAAACCAGCTACCTAATTATGCTACCTAACTGGTTAACTAACTAGCTAAGTCAGCTAGTTATTTCACTAGCTAATTAGATAGATAGCTATTTAATTCAGCTAGTTAAGTTGGCTAGCTAACTAGTTAAGTCAGCTAGCTAACTAGTTAAGTCAGCTAGCTAAGTCAGCTAGTGAAGCCAGATTTATAACTACTTAAGTCAGCTGCTTTATTCAGCAAGCTAGCTAGTTAGCTAATGGGTTAAGTCAATGGGTTGAATCAGTGAGCTAGTTAGTTAGTTAACGTGTTAAGTCAGCTGATTGGCTCAGCTAGATAGCTTGTAAGCTAACAGGTTGAGCCAGCAGGTTGAGTCAGCTAGCTAGTTAGTTAGCTAAGTCAGCTGGATGAGTCAGCTAGCTCGCTAGTTAGCTAACGAGTTACGTCAGCTGGTTGAGTCAGCGAGCTAGCGTGTTAACTAACGTGTTGTCAGTTGATTAAGTCAGCTAGCTAGCACATTAGCTAACGAGTAAGCTAACATTTTAGCTAGCTGGTTAAGTCAGTTAGCTAGCTAGG
>NW_007070653.1:3123-3716 GCF_000164805.1 Carlito syrichta | reverse complement strand
AGGCAGCTGGCTAGCCAACTGGCACACTAGTTAAGTCAGCCTGTTGAGTCAGCTGACTATTCAGCTGACTAGCTGGTTAACTCAGCTAGTTAAGTCAAGTGACTATCCAACTGGCTATCTAGGTAGCTAGCTAGTTAAGTCAGCTGGCTAGGCAGCAGGCTAGCTGGTAAAGTCAGCTACTTAAGTCAGCTGATTACCCAGCCTGCTAGCTAGGTAACTAGATAGTTAAGTCAGCTGACTAGGCAGCTAGCTACCTGGTTAAGACCGCTAGTTAAGTTAGCTGGCTCTCCAGTTGGCTAGCTAGTGAAGACACCTAGTTAACTCAGCTCGCTGGCCAGCTGGTTATATAGGTAGTTAGGTAGTTAAGTCAGCTGGCTGCCAGAGGGCTATGTAGGTAGGTCACAAAATAAGTCAGCTGGCTAGTCATCAGGTAGCAAGCTATGTCAGCTAGTTAAGTCAACTGGCTATCCAGCTGTGCAACTAGGTAGCGAGCTAGTTATGTCAGCTGTCTAGCCAGCTAGCTAGCTAGTTAAGTCACCTAGTTAAGTCAGCTGACTCACCAGCTGTCTAGCTAGGTAACTTGCTAGTTAGCT
>NW_007070653.1:2087-2985 GCF_000164805.1 Carlito syrichta | reverse complement strand
CTGGCTAGCTAGGTAGTGAACTAGTTAAGTCAGTTGTCTAGCCAGTTGGCTAACTAATTAAGCCAACTACTCAAGTCAGCTGGCTATCCAGGTGGCTAGAGAGGTAAAGAGCTACTTAAGTCAGCTGGTTAGCTAGGTAGCCAGCTAGCTAAGTCAGCTAGTTAAGTCAGCTGGCTAGCTAGTTAAGTCAGTTAGTTAAGTCAGCTGGATCACCAGCTGCTTAGCTGGTTAGCTAGCTAGTTAAGTCAGCTGGCTAGCTAGTTAAGTCACCTAGTTAAGTCAGCTCGCTAGCCAGCTGGTTAGCGAGGTAGCTAGGTTAAGTCAGCTATGTCAGCTAGCTAGTCAGCTTGCTAGTCAGCTAGCTAGTTAAGTCAGCTAGCTAATCAATTAGATAGTCAGCTAGTAGATAAATCAGCTAGCCAGCTAACTAGCCAGTTACCTTGCTAGATAAGTTAGCTAGCTAGACAGATCGATAGCTAGTTTGCTAGCTAGTTATTTCAGCTAGCTAGCCAGCTAGGTAATCCGCTAGCTAGTTAAGTCAGCTAGCACATCAGCCAGTTACTTAGCTAAGTAGTTGGCTAGCAACACAGCTGGCTGGTCAGCTAACTAGTGGTCTCGCTCACTTCCCATCAGGTCAGCTAACTAGTCGGCTTGCCCACCTGCCTACTGGTCAGCAAACTAGTCAGCTCACTCACCAGACAGCAGGTAAGCTAACTAGTCTGCTCCATCACCAGCCAACAGGTCAGCTAACTATTTGGCTCACTCAAGAATCAACTAGTTAAGACAGCTCACCAGTCAGCTGGCTTGCTGGTCAACTAGTTAAGGCAGCTCACTCACTGCTTGGCTTGCTCGCCTGCAAACTAGTTAAGGCAGGTCACCGTTTGGCTCACTTGCATGC
>NW_007070653.1:0-2019 GCF_000164805.1 Carlito syrichta | reverse complement strand
TCGGCCAGCTAGTCGACAGACAAGTTTGGTCAGTTAACTAGTTGTCAGCTATACAATCGGCCAACCAGTCGGCCAACTAGTTGGCCAACAAGTTAACTTAGCTATCTATTCGGCCAACTAGTTAGTTCAGCAAAATAGCCAGCCAACTAGTTAGCCGAGCTAAATAGTGGGCCAAATCATCAGTCAAATAGTTAACTCAGCTAACTAGTAGTCCGAATAGTCGGCCAATATATTAAGCCAGCAAACAAATTGGCCGAATAGTCAGCCAACGTGTTAAACCATCTAACAAGTGAGCTGACTCATCAACCAAGTTATGTCATCTAGCTAACTCATTAACAAACTAAGTAAATCAAGTAGTTAACTCGTTAACCAACTAGTTAAAACAGTTCACTAACTCATTAACCAACTTGTTACATCAACTAGCTATATCATTAGCCAACTACTTAGGTAAGCTAGCTAAGTGAGCTAGCTCACTAGTTAGCTAACTATTTAAGTCAGCGACTTAAGTCTACAACCTAACTAATTAGCTAGCTAGTTAAGTCAGATAGTTATTCAGCTAGCAAACTAGTTAGCTAAATATTTAATACAGCTTGGTAAGTGAGCTAGATAACTAGTTAAGTCAGCTAGCTAAGTCAGTGAGTGAAGACAGCATTCTAACTAATTAAGTCAGCTGGTTAAATCACCTAACTAGCTAGTTAGCTAACGAGTTAAGACAGCAGAATGAGTCAGCAAGTTACCCAGTTAGCTAACGAGTTAATCAGCTGGTTGAGTCAGCTAGCTAGCTTGTTAGCTAACAAGTTAAGTCAGATTATTAAGTCAGCTAGATAGCACATTAGCTAATGAGTAAGCTAACTAGTTAGCTAGCTGGTTAACTCCACTAGCTAGGCAGCTAACTATTTAAGTCCACTTGTTAGCTAGGAAGCTAGCTATTTAGCTTACTATTTAAGTCAGTTGGCTAGCTAGGTAACTAGCTAATTAGCTAACTTTTAGGTCAGCTGGCTAGGTAGGTAGCTAGCTAGTTAAGTCAGTTACTTAAGTCAGCTGGCTAGCCACATGGCTAGCTCAGTTAATGAGCTAGTTAAGTCAGTTTACTAGCCAGCTGGCTAGCTGGTTAATTCAGCTAGTTAAGTCAGCTGGTTAACCACCTGCAGGGTAGGTAGCTAGCTAGATAAGTCAGCAAGAGAGCCACCTGGCTAGCTAGTGATGTCAGCGAGTTAAGTCAGCTGGCTAGCCAACTGGTTAACTGGTTAAGTCAGTTAATTTAGTCAGCTTTCTATCCAGCTGCTAGGTAAGTAGCTAGCTAGATAAATCAGCTTGCTAGACAGCCGGCTAGCTGTTCAAGTCAGCTACTTAAGTCAGTTGATGAGCCAGCTAGATAGGTAGGTAGCTAGTTAGTTAAGTGAGCTGGCTAGCCAGTTTGCTAGCTTTTTAATTCAGCTAGGTAAGTCAGCGGGATAGCCAGTTTGCTAGATAGGAAGCCAGCTAGTTAAGACAGCTGGCTAGCCAGCTGACGAGTTGTTTAAGTGAGCTAGTTAAGTCAGATGGCTAATAAGCTGTTTAGCTAGTTAAGTCAGCTCATTAATTCAGTTGGATATCCAACTGGTTAACTAGTTTAAAAGCTAGTTAAGTAAGACGGCTAGCCATATGGTTAGCTAGTTATTTCAGCTAGCTAAGTCAGCTGGCTATGTAGGTAACTAGCTATATAAGTCAGCTAGTTATGTCAGCTAGCTAGCTAGTTAAGTCAGCTATTTAAGTCAGCTGACTAGATAGATAGCTACCTAGGTAGTTAGCTAGTTAAACCAGCTAGTTAAGACAGCTGACTAGCCAGGTAACTAGGTAGTTGAGTCAGCGAGTCAAGTCAGCTGGCTAACCAGTAGGTTAGTCATTTACATAACCTACATAAATCAGCTCATAGCCAGCTGGTTAGCTAGGTAGCTAGGTAGTAAAGTCAACTGGCAAGCCAGAGGGCTACGTAGGTAGCTAGCTAGTTAAGTCTGCTGGCTCTCTAGCTGTTTTGCA
>NW_007070652.1:0-1969 GCF_000164805.1 Carlito syrichta | reverse complement strand
TTGTGATGGGTGCTTCAGTGATTGGCTCACATCTGCGATGTTTGCTCCAGTGACTCTCCTTTGTGATATGTTCCCCTGTGATTAGGATTTTTCTGTGGTGCATTCCCAAGTGACTGTTCCTCTTCCATAATGGCTGCTCCAGTAACGAACTTCCTTTGTGATAGGAGAATCCATGACTGGGTCTCCATTATAATCGATATCCCGGTGATAAGCCCACCTCTGTGATGGGTGTCCCACTGTTGAACTTCCTCCAAAATGGGGGTCACAGTGTCTCACCCTCCTCTGTGAAGGATGCTCAAGTGACTTGCACTTCTCTAGTCACTGATACATCAGTGACTATCCCTCCACTGTCTTTGGTATTTCACTGACTAGACCACATCTGTGATGAGTATCCCATTTACTGACCTACATTTTGACAGATGCCTCAGAGACGGGCCCACCACTATGATGTGTGCCCCAGTGACTAAGTTTATTCTGTGATTGGTGCTCCAGTGACTAGACCTCTTCAGTGATGTGTGTCCCAGTGATTGTGACTCCATTGTGAAGGGTGCCACAATGACTGGCCCTCTTTTTTAACTGGCCTTACTTCTAATGATTGTCTTAGTGACTGAGTCTCCACTGTGAGGTTTACTCTGGTGAATATCCCGTCTCTGAGTTGAGTGCCTCAGTGACTGTGCCTCCTCCTAATGAGTGCCACAGTAATTAGCTTTCCTATGTGATGAATGCCACTGTTACTGACCCTCTTATGTGATAGTTTTCACAGTGTCTGTGCCTCCTCTGAGATGGGTGCCCTAGTGAATGACTCTTATCTGTGATGGGTGTCCCAGTGACAGGCTCTTCTCTGTAATAGGTGCTGCAGTGAATGGTCTTCTTCCATAATGTGTACCCCAGTTACTGGCCCTTTTTTGTGAAGGGTGACTCAGTGACAGTCTTCCTCTGTAATGGGTGAAACAGTGACAAGTCCTCCACTGTTATTGGTACCACAGTCACTGAGCCTCCTCCATAATGGGTGCTTCAATGACTGGTCCTGCTCTGTGATTGGTGCTCAAATGACTGAAAATAATTTGTGATGGGTTGAACAATGATTGGCCCTCCTCTATATTATGTCCCCAAATTATTGACACTCCTCTTAGATTTGTCCCCCATGACTGGCTCTCCTCTCTGATTGGTGCTCCAGTGACTGGCTCTCCTCTCTAATGTTTTTCTTGGTAACTAGGTCTCTTACTGAATGGGTGCAAAGTTATTGTCCTCCTCTGTGATGGGTGTTACAGTTACTTTCCCTCCCATTATGGGTTCTCCATTGACTAGTCTTTCTCTGAGGTTAGTGGCCCAGTGACTGGGCCTCCACCATACTGGATGGTGTGATGACTGGACCCCATCCATTTTGGGTGCACCAGTGCCTGGGTCTCTCTTATTGGTGCCCCAGTGACTGACCTTCTTCCACAGGGGTTGTCATAGTGACTAGCACTTCTCTGTGGTGTGTAGCCCACTTGCTGGTGTTTTTCCATAATGGGTGCTCTAGTGACGGATTTTCTTTTGTGATGGGTGTCCCAGTGACAGGGATTCTTTCAACGTGTGTGTTCCATAACTAGACCTCATTGTGATGTGACCCAGCTATTTGCCTTCATATACAATGGATTTCCAGTGACTTGCCATGATCTGTGTTAGGCATCCTAGTGCTTGGCCCCAGTGACTGGGCCTTTTATTTGATTGGTGATCCAATGACTGGCCATCTTGTGTGATGTATAACAACGAGAAAAGTCATCTTCTCTGATGGGTGGCCTAGTAACTTGTCCTCCATCCAAATGGGTGCCCCAGTTATAACCTTCCTCTGTAATGAATATACCAATTTTTTTTTTTTTTTTCTTTTTTTTTTTCATTAATCAGTATTTTTTATTATGGTTTTATAGGGTACAGTTAAGGGTTAGGTGTACAATGACGTTTCATTCAGGTACCCTGTAGATAAGAA
>NW_007070651.1:0-1354 GCF_000164805.1 Carlito syrichta | reverse complement strand
CAGCTTTTAAGGCATCCCAGAGATTTTGGTAAGATGTTTCTTTATTTTCATTTGTTTCCAGGTATCTTTTGATCTCTATTTTGATGTCATCATTGAGCCAGGAGTTATTTAGCATCATGCTGTTTAGTGTCCATGTCTTTGTGGGTTTTGGGGGGACTTTGTTGGTGTCAATGTTTATTTTTATTCCACTGTGGTCCGAAAAGGTGCATGGCAGAATTTCAGTCCTTTTAAATTTGCTTATACTTGATTTGTGTCCAATTATGTGGTCGATCTTAGAATATGTTCCATGTGGTGATGAGTAGAATGTGTATTCTGTGGTCTTTGGATGGAGTGTTCTGTAGGTATCAATTAAGAAAAAATTTTTAAAACGCTCTGTGATTACATGTAGGTCCAGCCAGATAACCCTGGATAATTAGCCCATATCAAGAGCCTTCACTTAATCATATTGGCAAGTCCCTTGTGCTATATATGGTAACATTCACAGTTTCTGGGAATTATAATATGGATGTCTTTGGGGAACATGTTATTTAGCCTACCACATTTTATAACCATGAATGTTTTCAAATTAAATAACAAAAAGGTTAATCTTAATGTAGATGTTAAGTATTCTCACCACAAAAAAGAAGGTAACTGTGTGAGGTGTTGAAATGATAGGCATGTGTATTAGCTTGGTTGTGGCAATCATTTCTCAATGCATACATATATCAAAACACCACATCGTGTACCTTAAATATATATTTTTTATTTGCCAATTATACCTCAATAACGCTGGAAAAATAAATACAAAAAATATTAAGAAAATATTATATGCAACATAATTTCAATAATTCTGAAAATCTAGTTGAATGGTGTCTCTTGCCCTGGAAAAATTAAAATGTCCACAATTGACTCAAGAACATGTAAAGAATTCGAATAGAACAATAAATACTCCTTTCTCCTAGAGGTTCACCAAAAAGGCACCAGTTTAAGATAGGTTTGTGGGTAAGCTCTGTCATATCCTCATTGAAATGATAATACCCAGATCACATACATTTCCCCATAGCATAAAAAAAATGGAATAGCTTCAACTTCATTTTTGACTTTGATAATGAAGCTCAACAAAATCTCTCAAAGAAAAAGATACAGAGTAATCTCACTTGAGTAGAGATGTAAAAATTCTGTGAAAAATAGAAACAAATCAAATACAGCAACATATTAAAGGAAAATATGCCCTAGCTGGACTCGGTGGCTCAGCCTGTAATCCTGTGCCTTTGGGAGGCTGAGGTGAGTGGATTGCCTGAGCCCGCAGGTTTGAGACCCACCTGGGCAGGCGAGACCTCATCTCTACAATAAATCAAAAAATTAGCCGGGCGGG
>NW_007070650.1:10032-11114 GCF_000164805.1 Carlito syrichta | reverse complement strand
ACCAGCCTGGGCAACTTGGCGAGACCTCATCTCTACAATAAATCAAAAAATTAGCCAGGCATGGTGGCTTGCCTGTTGTTCCAGCTACTTGGAAGGCTGAGGCAGAAGGATCCCCCAAGCCCAGCAAGGTGGAAGCTGCGGTGGTTGCAAGCCTTCCAACCTAGGTGACAGGGTGAGACTCTGACTCAAAAAAAAAAAAAAAAATTAACAACTGATATGGCATGAGCACTTCTCATTCAATATTTGAGCCACCTGTAAACAATCAGAATGGCCGGGCTCGATGGTTCAGCCTGTAATCCTGCGTCTTGGGAGGCTGAGGTGAGTGGATTGCCTGAGCCCGCGGGTTCGAGACCCGCCTGGGCAACTTGGCGAGACCTCATCTCTACAGTAAGACAAAAATTAGCCTGGCGTGGCAGCGCGCACCTGTAGTTCCAGCTACTGGAAGGCTGAGACGGAAGGATCGCCGGAGCCCAGCGGGTCGAGGCTGTGGTGGCCAGGAGCGGCCACTGCACTCCAGTCTGGGCAACCGAGTGAGACTCCAACTCAAAAATAAATAAATAAATAAATAAATAAAAATTAAATCAGATCTGTTTACCCAGTTTTATGTCAACACTGAATCAGTTAGGACTAGTTTCAGCTGCATGTGATGGCAAACATAAACTAATGATAGCTGAACCTCGCATATGTCAAGGTTTTTTGTTGTTGTTGTTTTTTGTTTTGAGTTGGAGTCTTACTCTGTTTCGCAGGCTAGAGTGTGCAGTGGCACGCTCACAGCCACCGCAGCCTCGACCTTCTGGACTCAGGTGATCCTGCCGTCTCAGTCTTCCAAGTAGCTGGGACTACAAGTGCTTGCTACCACACCTGGCTAATTTTTTGATTTATTATAGAGACAAGGTCTGGCCAAGTTGCCCAGGCTGGTCTCAAACCCCTGGGCTCAGGCAGTCCTCTCACCTCCACCTCCCGAAGTGCTGGAATTACCAGCATGAGTCACTGGGCCCAGCTGTGGCAAGGTTTTATATGTGCACGCGCGTGCGCGCGCGCGCGCACACACACACACACACACACACACACACACACACACA
>NW_007070650.1:6282-9746 GCF_000164805.1 Carlito syrichta | reverse complement strand
AGATATGCGCACACACACACACACACACACACACACATCAGCTGTGGCAAGGTTTTATATGCGCGCGCGCACACACACACACACACACACACACACACACACACACACACACATGCAGTCTGAAAGCGGTATAAAGAGTGTAAGAAGCCGGGCTCGGTGGCTCAGCCTGTAATCCCGCGCCTTTGGGAGGCTGAGGTGAGTGGATTGCCTGAGCCCGCGGGTTCGAGACCCGCCTGGGCAGCGAGACCTCATCTCTACAATAAATCAAAAAAATCAGCCGGGCGTGGTAGCGCATGCCTGCAATTCTGGCTACTTCGAAGGCTGAGGCGGAAGGATCGCCGGAGCTTAGCAGGTCGAGGCTGCAGTGGCCGGGAGCGGCTACTGCACTCCAGTCCGGACGACAGAGTGAGACTCCAACTCAAAAAAAAAAAAAAAAAAAAAGAGTGTAAGATATCATAGGGCATGCAGGCCCTTTAAGCTTTCTGTCTCTTTTTTTAATGGCCTTATTTGCAGATATCTTCAAACTTTCCAATCCTCTATCCTTAGGCCCTTTTTCTTCAAGATCTCAGAGAAAGATTGGAGTTCCAGTCATCCTATTTGCATTACAAGCAGCAGCATGGACGATTGGGAGAAAAGAAAGAAAAAAATGCTGGCTTGGTGGCTCAGCCTGTAATCCCAGCACTTTGGAAGGCCAAGGGAATTGGATTGCCTGAGCCCACAGGTTTGAGACCCACCCAGGCAACTTGGCAAGACCTCATCTCTACAATAAATAAAAAATTAGCTGGGTGTGGTAGCGCGCGCCTATACTTCCAGCTACTTGGAAGGCTGAGGTGGAAGGATCGCTGGAGCCCAGCAGGTTGAGGCTGCGGTGGCCGGGAGCGGCCACTGCACTCCAGTCAGGGTGACAGAGTGAGCCAAAAAAACAAAAAAAAAAAAAAAAAGATATGTCCGTATTCTTTTAAAGCAGTTTGCTAAAAACTGTCTTTCAATTTGTCTCCTTGCGTCTCATGGCAAGAGCTTAGCTATGTAGCTACACCTAGCTACAAGAATGACTGGAAGAATTAAAAAAAAAGCCTGGCATAAATAACTAATCCTTAAATGCAAAGACACAAGCATGCTTCCACAAGAAACAACAGCAAACAGGGTACCATGACTTCCCCAAACAGACAAAGCAAGGAACCCATGACTGACCCTAACAAGATGGAAGTAAATGAGCTCTATGAACAAGAATTCAAAACAGCAGTTTTGAGAAAATTCAGTCATCTTCAGGATAACACAAAAATCAATTCAGGAACTTATCAAAGAAGTTTAGCAAAGAGATTGAAATAATTAAAAAAAAAAAAAACCAGAAATCTTGAAACTGAGAAATACATTTGCTGAACTGAAAATATTTGTTAGAGGCTCTCAACAGCAGAATGAATCAAGTGGAGGAAATAATCAGTGAACTCAAAGACAGGATATTAGAAAATACATTGTCAGAGGAGAAAAATTAAAAAAGAATGAAAACATTCTCCAGGGGAATCTAAGTTTGCTAAAAGAAAATTTTAAAAAATGGAAAGGAAAGAAGACCACCTACGAGTTATAGAAAATTACCTCAAAAGATGAAAGCTAAGAATTATTGATGTTCAAGAGAAAGTTGAGTAAGAGTAAGGAGTAGAAAGCTTATTTAAAAAAATTAATAAGCCGGGCTCAGTGGCTCAGCCTGTAATCCCGCGCCTTTGGGAGGCTGAGGTGAGTGGATTGCCTGAGCCCACGGGTTCGAGACCCGCCTGGGCAGGGAGACCTCATCTCTACAATAAATAAAAAAATCAGCCGGGCGTAGTAGCGCATGCCTGTAATTCCGGCTACTTGGAAGGCTGAGGCGGAAGGATCGCCAGAGCCCAGCACATGGAGGCTGTGGTGGCCGGGAGTGGCCACTGCACTCCAGTCTGGGCGACAGAGTGAGACTCCAACTCAAAAAATAAAAAATAAAAAAAATAACTGCCAAGCTTGGTGGCTCACACCTGTAATCCCAGCACTTTGGGAGGCTGAGGTGGAAGGACTGCTTGAGCCTAAAAGTTTGAAGCCACCTGAGCAACACAGTGAGACCTTGTCTCTACAAAAAAATCAAAAAATTAGCTGGACGTGATAGTGTGCACCTGTGCCCCAGCCACTCAGGAGACTGAGACAGAAGGATCACCTGAGCCCAGGAGGTTGAGGCTGCCATGAGCCACGATCATGCCACTGCATTCCAGTCTGGGTGATACAGTGATATCCTGACCAAAAAAATAAAATAAAGAAAATGAAATGAAAAGAAATAATCACAGAAAACTTTCCAAAAACTTGAGAAAGATATAACTATTTAGGTACAGAAAGGTCAGTGAACACCAAACAGATTTTGAGTGTTTATATGCCCTAAGGCATATAAACACTCAACGGTCAAGGACAAAGAAAGCATCCTAAAAGCAGCAAGAGAAAAGAAGCAAATACCATATAAAGGAGCTTCAAATTGACTAGTAACAGACTTCTCAATGGAAATTATACAGGTCAGAGCAACAGAACAACATTTTCAAACTGCTAAAACACAAACAAAAAAATTGTCATCCAAGAATACCATATCCAGCAAAGTTATCCTTCAACTATGAATAAGAGATAAAGTCCCAGACAAATAGAAGCTGGGAGAATTCACCACAATCAGACCTGTCTTACACGAAATGCTAAAGGGTGTTTTTCAGCCTAAAAGAAAAAAAACACTAACGTTCAAAAAGAAAGCATTTGAAGGCATAAAACCCACAAATAAAGTACATGGACAAACCCAGAATATCTAACACTATGATTGTGGTGTGTAATCCACATGTAACTCTAGTATGAAGCCCCAAAGCCACATCTACCAAAAACAGTAATAGCTAGAACACTCTATATAAGAGATAGGTAACATCAAGATGTGTAAACTGTAAACTTAAAGTCAAAATAGGGGGAGAATGTGATTACATTGTAGAATTTTGTTTGTTTTTTTCTTTGTTTGTATTCTTTTCTTTGTGATGTAATTTAAGTTGTTAAAATAACTTGTTCGGCTGGGCGTGGTGGCTCAAGCCTATAATCCCAGCACTTTGGGAGGCCAAGGCAAGTGCATTGCCTGAGTCCAGGGGTTTGAGATCAGCCTGGGCAACTTGGCGAGACCTCATCTCTACAATAAATCAAAAAAGTTAGCCGGGCATGGTGGTGCATGCCTGTAGTTCCGGCTACTCGGAAGGCTGAGGCTGAAGGATTGCTGGAGCCCAGCAGGTCGAGGCTGCAGTGGCCGGAAGCATACCACTGCACTCCAGCCTGGGTGACAGAGTGAGACTCCAACTCAAGAAATACGTATATATATCTATCCTAGAAAAACTATTGTAACTCTGCACTGGGTCAACAATGATGGCTGCAGCAGTGTTTTTTTTTTTTTTGAGTTGGAGTCTCACTGTCGTCCAGACTGGAGTGCAGTG
>NW_007070650.1:2549-5647 GCF_000164805.1 Carlito syrichta | reverse complement strand
CAATTTGGAAGGCTGAGGCGGAAGGATGGCCGGAGCCCAGCGGGTCGAGGCTGTGGTGGCCGGGAGCGGCCACTGCACTCCAGCCTGGGCAATGGAATGAGACTCCAACTCAATAAAATAAAATAAAATAAAATGAAAATTAGAAATTACTCCAATGTCTGTCAACAAAAGACTAGATAGCCAGGTGCGGTGGCTCATGCCTGCAATCCCAGCACTTTGGGAGGCTGAGGGGAGAGGATTTCCTGAGCCCAGGGGTTCGAGATCAGCCTGGGCAACTTGGTGAGACCTCGTCTCTACAATAAATCAAAAAAAATTAGCAGGGCGTGATGGCGCATGCCTGTAGTTCCAACTACTTGGAAGGCTGAGGTGGAAGGATTGCCTGAGCCCAGCAGATCTAGGCTGCTGTGGCCATGAGCATGACACTGCACTCCAGCCTAGGTGACAGAGTGAGACTCCAACTAAAAAAAAAAAAGAGGAAAGCCGGGCTCGGTGGCTCAGCCTGTAATCCCACGCCTTTGAGAGGCTGAGGTGAGTGGATTGCCTGAGCCCGCGGGTTCGAGACCTGCCTGGGCAACTTGGCGAGACTTCATCTCTACAATAAATAAAAAATCAGCCAGGTGTGGCAGCGCGCGCCTGTAGTTCCAGCTACTTGGAAGGCTGAGGCGGAAGGATCGCCGGAGCCCAGCAGGTCGAGGTTGCGGTGGCCGGGAGCGGCCACTGCACTCCAGCCTGAGGAAATGCTACACCACCAGTGCTTGTGACGGCACAGACAATGACCAACATGGCACGGGAAAGCCACAGACATAAAAGGCAATAAATCAAGATGTGACTCAGAGTGAGGCTTGAGTGGGATCCCCTGAGTCCAGTAGGTTGAGGCTGCAGAGGCCGTGAGCGTGCCACTGTACTCCAGCCGGGGCAACAGTGAGACTCCCACTCAAAAAAAATAAAAATAAAAATAAAGAAAACTTTAAAGGATAAGAAATCATTAAGTCATCATTTAATTGTCTGATTATTTTTTCTTAGTAGTAAATAAAAATAAAAGTGCACCTTACAATTGCGGCATCTAAATCGGGCTCGGTGGCTCAGCCTGTAATCCCGTGCCTTGGGAGGCTGAGGTGAGTGGATTGCCTGAGCCCGCGGGTTCGAGACCCGCCTGGGCAGAGAGACCTCATCTCTACAATAAATCAAAAAATCAGCTGGGCGTGGTAGCGCATGCCTGTAATTCCGGCTACTTGGAAGGCTGAGGCGGAAGGATCGCCGGAGCCCAGCAGGAGAGGCTGCGGTGGCCGGGAGCAGCCACTGCACTCCAGTCTGGGCGACAGACTCAAAACAAAACAACTCAAAACAAAACAAAAACAAAAAAACAATTGCGGCATCTTAGGTTTGGTGAAAATGGTACCTACCTTTGAGGGAATAAGGCTAGGAAAGGGAAGTTTCTTCTCTCCCCCTTCCCCTTTCCTGCTTTAGACACTGTCAGGCAAAGGACTGATGCTCAGAGCTGTGTCAGTTACCTTGCTCCACGTGGGAAAAAAAGTAATCCCAAATTGCATCCTGACATTGTTAAGCCACTGACCTAGCAATGGAACTGCCTAGCTACAGGTTTCCTGTCAGTGAGATAATTAATATCTATATTATTTATGAGACTTTTAATTAGGGTTCCTGCTTTGAAAGCATGCCTAATTGATATAACAGTTAGTGGATTAATGGGCAGTAGTTAAAATAAACTAGATTTAGATGTATCAGTGCGGTTAAATCTCAAAAAATATGTTGAGCTTTAGTTACAGGCCTGGCACAGTGGCTCACGCCTGTAATCCCAGCATTTTGGGAAGCTGAAGTGAGAGGGTTGCCTAGACACAGGGTTCGACACCAGGCTCAACAACATGGCAAGACCTCGTCTCTAAAATAAATCAAATAATTAGGCCGGGCTTGGTGGCTCAGCCTGTAATCCCAGCACTTTGGGAGGCCGAGGCATGTGGATTGCCTGAGCCTGCAGGTTTGAGACCCACCCGGGCAACTTGGTCAAGTAGCTGGAACTACAGGCGAGATCTTGTTTCTACAATAAATCAAAAATTAGCTGGGCGTGGTAGCGCACACCGGTAGTTTCGGCTACTTGGAAGGCTGAGGCGGAAGGATCGCCAGAGCCCAGCAGGTCGAGGCTCCAGTGCCTGGGAGCGTGCCACGGCACTCTAGCCTGGGTAATAGAGTGAGACTCTGACTCCAAAAAAACAAAAAAAAATTAGCTGGATGTGGTGGCACACACCTGTAGTTCCAGCTACTTGGCATGCCACTGCACTTCAGCCTGGGCAACAGAATGAGACTCCGACTCAAAAAAAAAAAACCCCAAAAGCTAGTAACAGATTCATACTCTTAGTGTGCTATCTGAGTATAGTTGAATTAAAAATAATAAATGTTGTCTATTGGTACATATGTGTCTCAAACATGAACTAGAATATCTTCAGAAAAGTGAATACGCCTTTCTCTGGGAAGGAAGTAAGGGAAATAGATCAGGAAGGGAATATAAGCCAGACTCATCTGTATCTGTAATGATTTGCATATTATTTTTTTAAAATCCAAAGCAAATGTGGCAAACTATGAACTTTGCTAAATCTGGGTGTAAATAAACTTATCACATTATATTCTATACTTTTCTGTGTTTTAAAATATCTTATAATAATGATGATGATTAAAACAAAATCTTGGCCAGGCACAGTAGCTCATGCTTATAATCCCAGCACTTTGGGAAACTGAGGTGGGAGGATTCCTTGAATCCAGGAGTTCAAGACCAGCCAGGGCAACATAGTGAGATGCCCCTGTAATCTTAGCACTTTGGGAGGCTGAGGTGGGAGGATTGCTTGGGCCCAAAAGTTCGAGACCAGCCTGGGCAACATAGTGAGACTTCATCTCTACAAAAAAAATCAAAAAATTAGCCAGATGTGCTGGCACGTGCCTGTGTTCCCAGCTACACAGGAAGTTGAGGCTGGAGGATCTCCTGAGATCAGGAGGTTGAGGCTGCCGTGAGCCAGGATCCTGCCACTGCAGGCGAATTTTTTGATTTATTGTAGAGATGAGGTCTCGCTGCCCAGGCGGGTCTCGAACCC
>NW_007070650.1:0-1621 GCF_000164805.1 Carlito syrichta | reverse complement strand
ACCCCGCAGCCTCGACCTGCTGGGCTCCGGCGATCCTTCCGCCTCAGCCTTCCACGTAGCTGGAACTACAGGCGCGCACTACCACGCCCGGGTATTTTTTTAAATTTATTGTAGAGATGAGGTCTCGCCAAGTTGCCCAGGCGGGTCTAGAACCCGCGGGCTCAGGCAATCCACTCACCTCAGCCTCCCAAAGGCACGGGATTACAGGCTGAGCCACCGAGCCCGGCCAATATACCTTCTTTTAAAAGCAACTAACTTGGACAAGTGCGGTAGCTCAAGCCTGTAATCCAGCACTTTGGGATGCTGGGGCGAGAGGATTGCCTGAGCCCAGGGGTTTGAGACCAGCCTGGACAACTTGCAAGACCTTGTCTCTACAATAAGTAAATAAGCTGGACATAGTGGCACGTGCCTTTGGTTCCAGCTACTTGGAAGGCTGAGGTGGAAGGACTGCCTAAGCCCAGCAGGTCAAGACTGTGGTGGCTGTGAGCGTGCCACTGAACTCCAGCCTGGATGACAGAGTGAGACTCCAACTCAAAAAAAAACCAAACAAACAACTAACTTGTACATCCACATACAGAAACAAAACTTATCCCAATGTAAACATCTGTTAAACAGCAGGAAAGTCTGTTTTGCAGGAGTAGATGTTGCCGCTGCCTTCCTAACACCCGGGTAGCATTGCCTTTGGACAAAGGACTGGGCATGGGGAAAGCATGATAGGCATTTGCCTGGGGTACAAACTTCAACAGGCCATCAGAAACCTCACCAAATAAGATAAATAATATCTTCATGTGATATTTTAAAAATGAAAAGTAATGCAAAAAATCCATAATGGACAGAATACCAACAATTTAAATAATGGCAAGATCAGAGCCTGAAACAAAAAGAATATTCAGTATCATCATGGACTTTTGCATATTAATTTTTTTTCTTAGAGTCTCACTCTGTTGTCCAGACTGAAGTGCAGTGTCACACTGCTCATGGTCACCGAGGCCTAGACCTGCTGGGCTCATGTGATCCTTCTGCCTCAGCCTTCCAAGTAGCTGGAACTGCAGGTACCTGCCATGATGCCCAGGTAATTTTTAAGTTTATTGTAGAAATGAGGTCTCACCAAGTTGTTCAGACTGGTCTCAAATTCCTGGGCTCAGGCAATTCTCTTGCCTCCACCTCCCAAAGTTCTGGGATTACAGGCATGAGCTACTGAGCTCGGTCTTAACTTTTGATTTTTAAAACTATTACATTCAGGCTGGGCACAGTGGCTCATGCCTGTAATTCCAGTGCTTTAGAGGGCAGAGGCAGGAGAATTGCTTGAGCCCAGGAGTTCAAGACCAGCCTAGGCAGCACAGCAAGACCTTGTCTCTATAAAACAAAACAAAACATAAATTAGCTGGGTGTGGTGATACACATCTACAGTCCCAGCTACTCAGGAGGCAGAGGTGGAAGGACCTGAGCCCAGGAGGTCAAGGCTGTGGTGATTGTGCCACTGCACTCCAGTCTGGGCAAAAAGTAAAACCCTGGCTGGGTGTGGTGGCTCAAGTCTATAATCCCAGCACTTTGGGAAGTGGAGGCAAGAGGATTGCCTGAGTCCAGGGGTTTGAGACCAACCTGGGCAACTTGGTGAGAC
>NW_007070649.1:208321-215959 GCF_000164805.1 Carlito syrichta | reverse complement strand
AATTGCCTGAACCCGCGGGTTCGAGATACGCCTGGGCAGCGAGACTTCATCTGTACAATAACTCAAAAAATCAGCCGGGCATGGTAGCGCACGCCTGTAGTTCCAGCTACTTGGAAGGCTGAGGCGGAAGGATCGCCGGAGCCCAGCAGCTCGAGGGTGCGGTGGCCAGGAGCGGCCACTGCACTCCAGTCTGGGCGACAGAGTGAGACTCCAACTCAAAAAAAAAAGAAGGACATACCCTCATGGAAATTGGAACTGGCATTCAATTCCTGAACAAAATCCGAAACCCACAGGCCATAAGGGATAAGATAGACAAGTGGGACCTCATTAAACTGACAAGCTTCTGCAAAGCCAAAGAAACCATCAAGAGAGCAGGAAGACAGCCTACAGGCTGGGAAAAAGTATTTGCCAACTCCAGGTCTGACAAAGGCTTAACATCTTGGATCTACCAGGAACTCAAACGTGCTGAAAAGAAAAAACCAAACAACCCCATTATAAAATGGGCAAAAGATATGAACAGACACTTCACAAAGGAAGACATCCGAGCAGCCAACAGACACATGATCATCAGGGAGATGCAAATCAAAACCACACTGAGATACCACCTAACTCCAGTCAGAATGGCAATTATCAATAACTCAAAAAATAACAGTTGTTGGAGAGGGTGTGGTGAAAAGGGAACACTTCTACACTGTTGGTGGGAGTGTAAACTAATGCAACTTCTGTGGAAAGCAGTGTGGCGATTCCTAAAAGCTCTAAACATCAACCTCCCATATGAACCTGCAATCCCCCTACTGGGAATATACCCTGAAGAACTCAAATCACTCTATAAAAAAGATACCTGCACACGAATGTTTATCACAGCATTGTTCACAATCGCAAGAACCTGGAACCAACCATGCTGTCCACCAAAAGAGGACTGAATTTAAAAAATGTGGAACATATACACGATGGAATACTATGCAGCCATAAAAAATAACAAAACCATGAATTTCGCAGTAACCTGGATGGAACTATAGTCTATAATACTGAGTGACCTCTCACAGAAATAAAGATCTGAGTATCACATATTCTCACTCATATAGTGGACCTTGATCATCCAATGCACTACCATAAAAAAATGACTGACAGTGATGGGAAACTATGGGGGGGGAAGGGAGATGGGACTAATGGTAGTAAACATCTGTCTGGGGACGGGGAGACACCTGTTATCAACAAGGGGGCCTGAATGAAGCATATTTGTATACCTAACCCTTAACTGTACCCCACAATATCATAATAAAAAATATTGATTAAAAAAAAGAATCAGATAATCAGCTAATAAGGCTGATTTTTGGTCTCATCCTCCATTATTCTTACCTTATGACAACAGCAAATACAATAATGTAAAAATCATCACGAATATGACAGTATACATTTTCTCATAATAAAAAATAGCCAATAAAAATTTTTAAAATTGAGATGAAAATGAATTTTTTTTAAAAAGAGAAAACAATGAAACAAGGATGATAGTCTTTACTTAAAAACAAGTATAATCTTAGTGGCTAAGGTAAAAGCTTAATGCCAATTCAAATCAGTATTAGACTAATTATTAGCTAAGAAACAAAATAAAATGTTTAAATTCCAGTCCACCTCATCAACAAGGACACCTGCATAATGAACATTTGTATACCTAACCCTGAATTGTATCCCACATATTTAAAATAAAAAATTTATTTAAATAATAATAATAATAATAATTGTATGTATTTAAGGCATACAACATGTTTTGTTTTTCGAGTCGGAGTCTCACTCTGTCACTGTGGCACGCTCCCGGCCACTGCAGCCTCGACCTGCTGGGTTTAGGCTATCCTTCTGCGTCCATCTTCCAAGTAGCTGGAACTACAGGCATGCGCCACCACGCCCAGCTAATTTTTTGATTTATTGTAGAGATGAGGTCTCGCCAAGTTGCCCAGGCTGGTCTTGAACCTGTGGACTCAGGCAATCCTCTCACCTCGGCCTCCCAAAGTGCTGGGATTATAGGCATGAGCCACCGTGCCCGGCCCAACATGATATTTTGACAAACATACACAGTAAAATATTAGTTGGAATGTAAATTAGTACAGTCGCTATGGAAAACAGTATGCAGGTTCCTCAAAAAATTAAAACTAGGGCTACCCTATGGTCCGGCAGCCCCTCTTCTGAGTACATACCCAAAAGAAATGAGAGGGCCAGGCTCGGTGGCTCAGCCTGTCATCCCTGAACTTTGGGAGGCCGAGGAGCGTGGATTATCCTAGTCCATGGGTTCGAGGCCAGCCCGGGCAACTTGGCGAGACCTCGTCTCTGCAATAAATCAAAAATTAGCCGGACGTGGTGGCACGCGCCTGTAGTTCTGGCTACTTGGAAGGCTGAGGCGAAAGGATCACCAGAGCCCAGCAGGTCGAGGCTGTGGTGGCCGGGGGTGTGCCACTGCACGCCAGTCTGAGCGACAGAGTGAGACTCCAACTCAAAAAAAAAAAAGAAAAGAAACGAGAGAAGTGCTTTGAAGAGAAGAAATTTGTGCTCACTGCAGCATTCCATGCAATAGCCAAGTTATAGACTCAACCCAAGGGCTGACGACAAACCTCGGCCTGATGATCATGAGAGCTGAGAACACACTCCTGGCCACATGGTCATCAGCATTGGTGTCTCACTTCAGAGTGTGACACAAAGGAATGGCCAGTAGTTTCTCAAGCAGGCAGCAGACCTCATGACCAGTCACTCCAGTTCCTAGACTGGCAATGTCCATGTTGGCTTCCAGTTGATGAGACCCTGCATCCAGAGGCCTTCCATTGGGGTTCATATAAGCCCACTCTGAGCCCTCACCGGGCTGTGAACCCTCACTCCCCTGCTCCCCCTTCCCCACCCTCACACCTGTCAGCTTTCCTCCCAGGATGGCCCAAATGATTCACTTGGATGCTGGCTTCTGTGGCTGGGTGTCCTGGTGCCTGACCCTTACTTCATGGGGCAGGACTGGGCACACTGCTCTCGCCTTCTAGAATCTCATTCCCCAATGCAGCCCTCCATATTTTGAGATTCCCCCTCCTCCCTTGATTCACACCAGCACTGTCTCATCCACACAGCCAAAGCAGGGCCAAATCCGTACTAACCTGGACTGTGTTCCAAGAGCTTCTCGTTTGCTGATCTATCTGAGGAGGGGAATTTTTCCTTTCTTTGGTTTCATTCTTTCTCGGGCTCATTTTTTTTTAAAAGTACAGTGACATTGAGTAACAATCACATCTAATGCTGCCCAGAAATAGTCATTATCCACAAGGTAATATACTTCCTGTCCGTCTTTTCCCGGTGTTTAGTTATTTTTTTTTTCTTTTTCATTATTAGCCTAAGTCTCCCCCAAGGCACACCAGCCTGTGTGTAAATGCGGAGTAGTGACATTTACTCATATTTTGGCGTCTCTTTCCCTTGGGCCACTGCAGTATTTCATCTGCCCAACAAATTGCTCTTCAACTCTGTAGGCAACTCAATCACCGAGAAGTCAGGCCAGCCTCAGCCTCCCAGATCTTTTCCCCAGGGTATCTTTTCCCCAGGGTATCTTTTCCCCTGGGCACTGTCACCAGGGCCTGCTAGGTGTAGCCATCCCTGCCAGAGGTGCAAAGTTGGGCTGCGTCCCCAAAGCAGTGAGCGCTCTGTCCTGAAGGGACTTCCCCACCCGTTAGGCCGTGTGAACCAATGTGTCCCAGAGCTTTTAGCGGAAGATCACCAGTGTTTGCTCAAAGGGCACTCTGTCCCCGGAATTCGTGCGAGTCCCCGGGGACTGGCCTGGAAGCAGGACTCACTGTCAGTTTCAGAATGGTCCCACACCCCGCCCGTCCGAACCCTGGCACTCTGCTACAGAGTCGAGCTCCAAACGGGCTCTTTCTTCCCCCAGGTAGTCGGACAGATGGCCTTGAGGATAGGTGACCCCAACCTGTCAGCAAAGCCCACCCAGACCGTTCCAACCAGAACTTGCCACATTCCTGGATCCGGCAAATATTAAGTGAAGGTTACTCTGGCCAGGTGCTCCGCAGGAGATGGAGGTGAGTAAAATTGAGCCTCGTGGTACTTACCTTCTGGTGGGAGAGACCACGACGACCAAATTACAAAGAAGCGTCCACACGAAGCGCTGCTGCAATCAGAAATAACAGAAGGCTCTCATTTGACAGGCCTGCCACGAAGGAGTCTCCGGCTACAGGTGTGAGGGCCTCTGGGTGGTCCCGTGGTTCAGCAGGTTAAAGTCATCCCAAGAAAGGACCCCTGCGGGGAAGTCTGGGAAGGGCAATGTGTGGGGGATAGTGGAGCCCGGGGCCAAGGCGGGGGGTCTCTCCCTGGCTCGAGGGCGCCACCTCCCAGTCCTGGGTGGAATTGCACTTCCTGGCCACTTTGTGTTTGCAGGTGGGGCATGGGGAGGCGGGAGTGGGCTCTGCCAGGTGGCTTCCTTAGCAGAAGTGTGGCCTTCTAGGCTGGAGCGTTTAACCGCCAGGGCGAGATCTCTTCTCCTGGTGTGGTGACTAGCAACGTCAAGATGGTGGCTGCGTGTCAGCCTACACCCCTGGGTGACTGTGCCGGGCAGTGCAAGGGCCACCTACCACGGACCTGAGCTTGGCCATGGAACAAACCCTTGTGACCCTAAGCCATTGCACTGTGGGATCTGATGGTCATTCCCTGGAGACCAAGACTCCCGTGGTTGAAGGCATGTGTTTGCTGTGTGTCCTCGGCCCTCATGCCTACCCTGTGTCCACAACAGCGCTGGACACAGAGCCCCAGGGCTTCGTCAGACTCAGTGACTTGACCTCACCTCTCTGGGAAGGCCACTTCTCCCTGCAGGAATGGCGGCTGGTGCCTTCCAGTCAGATCTGCTTCTCTCCCCTTGTTGACGCTTCCATTGCCCCCTCCTTGTCCTGAGGCAGCCCAACTAAGGAAGAGTCCACCGGGCCGTCTCCTTCCTCAAAATTCCTTCCTAAGTCTCCTCCTGTTCCCTCCACACTCTGCGTCTGTTTCAGGCACACAGACTCCATCGTCCCCTTTGGGACTCCCCTGGAAGCCTCCTTCCACAGGGAGAGACAACATAAGGAAACTGAAGGATGTTTTCAGCAGAAAGGAGACCCAAACTCTACAAGAGGCCTGTCCGGGCCGCTTATCTCCTTAGGCTCGAGCAATTGGAGGCTGGGCCAGAAAGGCAGAAAAGAACAGAAACCAGTAAGGGACAGAAATTTCTTCCAGCTACAACCAACATGTATAATTTGGGGTACGTTTAAGATTCTCAGCCGGGCCCGGTGGCTCAGCCTAGAATCCCAGCACTCTGGGAGGCCGAGGCGAGTGGATTGCCTGAGCCCGCTGGTTTGAAACCCGCCCGGGCAACTTGGCAAGACCTCGTCTCTACAATAAATTAAAAAAAAATTAGCTGGGCGTGGTGGCACATGCCTGTAGTTCCGGCTCCTTGGAAGGTTGAGGCAGAAGGATCGCCGGAGCCCGGTAGGTCGAGGCTGTGGTGGCTGTAAGCATGCCACTGCACTCCAGTCTGGGCAACAGAGACTCCAACTCAAAAAAAAAAAGATCCTCAATTCCATAAACAAAATGTGATATATATATATATACCACATTCAAGACCAGCCTGGGCAACACAGCGAGACCTCATCGCTTCAAAAAATAAAAAAGATGATCCAGTGTGGTGGCGCATGCTTTTAGTCCCAGCTATTCAAGATGAAGCAGAAGGATCACCTGAACCCAGAGCCGTGATCGTGCCTCTGCACTCCAGCCTGGGCAACACAGCCTGGGTGACAGAGAGAGACCCAGACACCCCCCCCCAAAAAAAAAGGAAGGAAGGAAATTCTGACACATGCTTTAACATAAGTGAACCCTGAGGTACATTGTACTAAGTTAAATAAGCCAGTCACAAAAAAAACAAATAGTGTATGAGTTCACTTACATGAGTTCTCTATAATAGTCAAATTCACAGAGACAGAAAAGAGAATGGTGGTTGCCAGGGGCTGGGGAGCGGGGAAGTGGGGAGTTCGTACTGAGTAGTGGGTACTGAGTTTCTGTTTGAGAGGATAAGGAGTGTTCTGGAGATGGTTGGTGGTGATGGATGCACGTCAATGTGAATGCACACAGTGCCGCCGAATGTACATTGGAAATGGCTAGGAAGATAAATGTTTATGTGATGTGTAATTGAAAATACAAATGTATAATTCTGGGGGGAGAAAGGCACTCTCTCCTACACTGTTCATAGGAGATGTTGTCAACATAACATCTTGGAGGTGTTCTTGGCAGTGTGTCTTAAAATGTAAATATGCTGACCCCTTTTAGCAGTCCTTGGATTGGGCCTACCTAAAAGTATTCACAGAATCCTCACACATACATATGAAGGGTTTTCCTGTTTTCTCTGAGGCATTATTCTTTATATACTGAACACTTGAAATAATCTGTCAATAGGGGACTAGATGAGCAAATTATGATATAGCTCAGAAAATAAAACATCATGTGAGCATAAGAAGAGTTAAAGCTATAATGTTCTAACTCAGAAAGATTTTCAAGATGAGTTAAGTGGAGAAAAAGTGAGTTATAGGCTATAGGGATAATTCCCCTTGGTAAACGATGGTTATATATCGTATTAGCTTTCTATTGCTACAAAACAAATCACCAAAGACCTAGTGACCTAAACCAGCACGCATTTGTTACATCACAGCTCTGCAGTCAAAAGTTTGGGTGGACCACCAAGGCCTGGGCTCTTATCTGAAGACCTGGGAAGAATTCCCTTCCAAAGCCATTCAGGCTGTTGACACAATCAGTCCCACGCAGCTGCAGCACTGAGGTCCCTGTTTCCCAGCTGGGTGTCAGCCAGTCTTGACCTTGACCGCATTCCTTGGCTCCTGATCCCCTGCATCTTCAGATTCAGTAAAGGTGCAGCAAATCCCGGTCTCTTTGACTTTCCTTTTCTGCTGCCTGTTGGGAAAAGTTCTCTGTTTTTCAGAGCTCGTGTGATTACTTGAGACTCAGCTGGATAATGTCTGTATCTTAACTTCAGCTCTGCCATCTGATATAATCTAATCAATCACAGGAGTGTGGGTTCATCGTATTCCCAGATTTGGGGGATTGGGAGTAGACATCTTTAGAGGGCCATTCTGCTTGACAGACACACATACATATGTGTGTGTGTATGTGTGTGTGTGTGTCCACACATATATATAAAACCTATGGGATGAAACATGCACAGGAAAAAACCAGGAAGAGAATGCAGTCAAGTCATCAGACTCCTCTTTCCGCCATCTTTCTGCACCGCCATCATGGTGCTCATGAATGTCCTGGCTGAATGCTTTCAAGAGCATCAACGATGTCGAAAAGAGACAAATGCCAGATTCATATCAGGCCATGCTCCAAAGTCATCATTCGGTTTCTACCTGTGATGATGAAGCTTGGTTACATTGGTGAACTTGAAATCATTGACGATCACAGAGCTGGAAAAATTGTGGTGACCTTCACCAGGCAGGTTAAACAAGTGTGGCGTGATCAGCCCCAGATTTGATGTGCAATTCAAAGATCTAGAAGCCGGGCTCAGTGGCTCAGCCTGTAATCCCGCACTTTGGGAGGCTGAGGTGAGTGGATTGCCTGAGCCCATGGGTTTGA
>NW_007070649.1:192649-208224 GCF_000164805.1 Carlito syrichta | reverse complement strand
AGCGGCCACTGCACTCCAGTCTGGGTGACAGAGTGAGACTCCAACAAAAAAAAAAGAAAAAAAAAGATCTAGAAAAGTGGCAGAATAATCTGCCTTCATCCTGCCAGTTTGTTTTCATTGTACTGACAACCTCAGCTGGCATCATGGACCAACCACAAAGAAGAAGAAAACACACAGGAGGGAAAACCCAGGGATTCTTTTTCTAGGGATGTAATGCGTATGTATAAATAAAAAGCCTCCGTGAGGGGGAAAAAATTTTACCAGACTCTGCCTGCAGTTAGGATTACAAGGGACTTTCCTTTTCTCAACTGCCCACTTTTGTATGTGAATTTCTTACGACGATTACGGTAGATGATCATCAGTGCTTGTTCTCAGTGTCCACTTTCTCCCTCCTGTGTCTGTGCCAAGACTTAGCTCTAAGAGCACCGTCCCTCCATCCTTTCAGGCCTCTACAGGAATGAGTCCTAGCTGGTATCAGCCAACCAGTGTGTCCCATTACCCTGGCACAGTGATTGAATCAGGCATGGATACATAGCCCAAGCAGAGGCAATGAGATGTGAGGAGAGGCTTGTGGCAGCTTCAGGAAAGATTTCCTCTGGCAAGCATCACAGCCACTGGAGGAGCCTGTCTGCTTGGGCGATGTGGATGTAGTCGTGACATCTGGAACAGCTGCAGTCATTTCGCTTCTGAGAGCAGGCCTCAAAGCTCCAGGAAGACCACAGGTGCAGAGAGAAGTCGGATCTCGTTGACATGATTTGAGCCCACGGATCGAGCTCTGCCTGCAATTATTTGATCTATTTCCAGACTTTCCAATTACATAAGCCAAAAACTCCCCCTTTCGTTTTTTGAGACAGGATCTCACTGTGTCGCCCAGGCTGACCTCAAATGCCTGGGCACAAGTGAAAATTTCCTTTCTTGAGAGTCACTTTGACTCGAGTCTTCTTTGTAACATAAAACTACCTGATACACGTATTTTTGTAATCAGAAATTAGTGAACACAAAAATAACAACAAAAAAAAAAACTTCCCTGAAGTCAAATTTTCTCTTCCTAACTTTAAGAAAGCCTGGATGTTATTTTCAGTTCTTCTTTCACCCTTGGATACTTCCGGCTCCTGAATAAAATACCAAAGTGTCAGGTTGGGAGAGTTCTCAATCAAGCTATTGATACAAATGAGGAGAATACATCAGGACCACTTCGATTCAGAAAGCATTTTTGAAGACCCTCAGTGGACAAAGCCCCACAAGGGTGCTATGAGTGCCACGGATATAATTAGACCAACTCCCGCCCTGGGTCGTCAGTTCAGGGAGAGACACAGTTGCCTTCATAAACAGCAGCCCCTAGGAAGAAGGCTCCCTGAGGCCAAGAGTGTCACCCGGTTGGCTCACTGTTCCATCTACAGTGCCTCAAAGGGTGCCTGGCACGTTGTCAATTACGTATTTTTTGTAATTGAGTGTATTAAAAAAATAAATAAATAGGCAGGGCACGGTGACTCAAGGCTGTCATCACAGCACTTTGGGAGGCCGAGGTGAAAGGATTAGCCTGAGTCCAGGGGTTCGAGAGCAGCCTGGGCAACTTGGTGAGATCTGTCTCTACAATAAAAAAAAAAAAAAAAAAAAGTCAGGCGTGATAGCACACGCCTGTAGTTCCAGCTACTGAGAAGGCTGAGGTGGAAGGATCACCTCAGGCTGCGGTGGCTGAGAGTGTGTCACTGCACTCCAGCCTGGGTATGATCATACTCCAGCCGGGTGTGATGGCACACACCTGTGGTTCCAGCTACTTGGGAGACTGAGGCGGAAGGATCAGCTGAGCCCAGCAGGTTGAGGCTGTGGTGGCCGTGAGCATGCCCCTGCACTCCAGCCTAGATGACAGAGTGAGACTCTAGCTCCAAAAAAAAAAAATGAATAAATGTTGAAGCTCAGGAATTTCAAGGGGAAGATGAAACAAATGAATAAATGAATGGAAGCATCATTGCTTCATGTTATCCCAATGTGGGCTTAAAAATGGCGTTGGGGGGGAGGGGGATGGGATTAACAGTAGCAAATATCTGTCTGGGGAAGGCGAAACACCTCTTATCAACAGGGTGCCTGAATGAAATGTAATTGTACACCTAACCCTTAACTGTACCCCACAAAACCATAATAAAAAATATTGATTAAAAAAAAAATTTTTCAAAAAAATGGCGTTGAGGTCAGAGGGACAACTTGAACTTCAAGAAGTCCTCTTCCCCTTCAGCTCCTACGAGAATCTTATCCCTTACAAAGTCTCCTTCACTCCGAGTATTTCTGGGAGGCCCAGGGCACAGCAGCCTGTGTCAACACTGATTTGGGTTGACGGGACACGATGGATCAGCCTGTCATCCCAGCACTTCGGGAGGCCAAGGGAAGAGGATTGCCTGAGCCCGCGGGCTCAAGACCAGCCTAGGCAACTTGGTGAGACTTCGTCTCTACAAGAAATAAAAAATAAGCTGGGCATGGTGGCTTGTGCCTGTAGTTCCAGCTACCTGGAAGGATCGCCTGAGCCCAGCAGGTCGAGGCTGTGGTGGCCATGAGCATGCACTGCACTCCAGTCTGGGCAGCAGAGTGAGACACCCACTCAAAAAAAAAAAGAAGATGATTTGGGCTGCACGTAACAGAATATCTGACCAGAAACTGCATAAACAGATGAAGTCGTGTTCAGGATTGGTTAAAGCGGCCTCTTTGGCATGTCAGGCTCTGAGCTGCTTTTCATTGCTTCTCTTGTACCTGCTTCTTGGAGCTGGATGGCTGCTATGGCTCCAGCAACACAACTTTGCACAGAAATGTCCACCATAAGAAAGAGGCATTCCTCCCCATCTGTCTGGATAAAAACACGCCCCAGAAGCGTTCCCACCCCCTCGCCCATGCTGCCCCCTGCCATCTTCCATCCGGTCTGGTCACCCTCAGGAGTTGCCGGCCAAGGGAATTGATGGCTTGGCCTGATCAGGAGGTGTCCCCAGGGCTGGGACACAGAATCAGCTCTCTGAACACCTGGACCCTAAACAAAATCCGGGTTCCATTAACAAGAAAGAGGGGATGGCAGTGGGTTGGTCAGGCAGCCCCTGCGTTCCAGCACCATGCCGGGGCCTGAATGGGCAGGGTGCATGCAGGCATGTCTCCTTCCTCCCTGTCCGGTGAGGGGTGGAGGGAAGGGATGCCCTTTCTGCACCAAGGTGCAAAACCCAGGTCCTCTTCAGGGCCTCTGCTGTGGTTACACTCTCTGGTCACAGAACACAGGCACAGCCACAGTGACTCAAACTGTGCTTGCCACGTGCAGGGCTCCACTTGGGTTTGGAAAATAGAGGCTCATGTCCCGATATGAGAGAAAGGGAGATGCCGATGGGATGAAGATGTGATGGGGTGTGCCAGGCGCAGTGGCTCGTGCCTGCAATCCCAGCACCTTGGGAGGCTGAGGTGGGAGATCGCTTGAGCCCAGGAGTTCGAGACTAACCTGGGCTACAGAGCGAGACCTCGTCTCTATAAAATAAAATAGAACAAAATAAAGGAAATGCAGCGGGCAGCTGTGTGAGTTTCCTAGGGCTGCCAGAACAAATTGTCCCAAACCGGGTGGCTTAGATGACAGAAATGTGTTCTCTGACAGTTCTGGAGGCTATAATGAGGACATCGAAGTGTCCACAGGGCACTGGTTCCAATGAAGTCTCTGGCGAAAGCCCTCCTCTGCCTCTTCCTAGCCTCCTGTGGCTGCTGCAGCCCTTGGCATCCTTGGCTTACAGCTGCATCACTCCAGTCTCTGCCTCTGCGTTCACCTGGCACTCTCTCTGTGGTCAGGTTTCCCTCTCTTACAAGGACACCCATCACTGGAACAGGGCCCGCCCTGGAGCACATCTGGACATGATCACATCGGCAAGACTCTAGTCCCAATGAGTCACATTCACAGATGCCAGGAGTTAGGACTTCAGCCTATCTTTTGGGGGACACAGTTCAACCCGCAGCAGCAGGGTACAGAAAAGGGAAAGGGGACACAGGAAGGACAGGGTCTGGGGTCGACCGTGACACTCCACAAGCCCCGACCATCTGAACCCTCCATTTGTGAAGGGTCTCAGCCACCTCCTCTGTCCACTGGGGATTAAACAACCCCTCCCGCAGCCCCATGGGCTCTTTTCTGGCCTTTGCATGCGTTTCCTCTGCCTGAACTTTCGCCTATCAATCCCACCCTCGCCCCCATTCGACCAGACCAGTCCCTACGCTGCTTCCCCAGTCTCCCCTTAGCTGGTCCATCCTCCCCAGCATCTCCTCTCCCTCCCCAGGCCTGGGGGTGCCCCCACTCTGATTCCCGGTCTGTGCTCCACCCCTTCGATTTTCAGTCCACCAAGGCAGTGACTGCACTCCAGTTTGGGCGGCAGAGTAAGACTCCAACTCAAAAAAACAAAAAAGCACTCTGCTAGGAAAGCGACCGTGAGGCCTACCCAGGTGCTCTGGCCTTGTATTTCCATG
The DNA here is from genome assembly GCF_000164805.1 of Carlito syrichta. Lineage (NCBI taxonomy): Eukaryota > Metazoa > Chordata > Mammalia > Primates > Tarsiidae > Carlito > Carlito syrichta. Next base: position 203,754 of record NW_007070649.1, on the reverse strand, counting down.
GGTTCTGCCCCAGAACGGAAACAGCATACAAATAAACCCAGATATGAAGAGATGTCCTGGGTTCTCGCCAACACTGGTATGTTCTGTTTTCTTATAATAGCCAACCCAGGGGTATGAAGTGTGGCTTTGATTTGAGCCAGGCCACTTTGCATTAAGTGGATGAGCATCCTATTTGTAACGCACCATTAACTTGACTTTGACTCTTCGCCCCACAACCAGCTGAAAAGGCTCTCATCTCCCAATTCAAAAATCCAGTTGGCTCAGCCAAGCCTACGGGTTGATTCTCTTGGGATCTGGCATCTGCCCTGGTCCAATCAGCTCTGCCCAGGGGATGGGAGGAAGTGGTCCCTTTCCAGGAATGTGGGGAGTTGCTTTCTAGAAAAGGTAATGGGGGCAGGCGGGGGCAGGCGAGGGTAGACTTGGCAGTGTAGACCTACAAACCCACAATGCAGACAGGATGCATACCTTCTGTGGTCTGGTCACAAGGACCTGGCCTTCAGAAATGTCAGTTTGCCCACACACCAAGAGGGAAGCTATCACTTGTAAATAAAATTGAGTTACCCAAGCTATCTGTCCCTAGAGTAGCCATCAGAATTTTTTTTTTGGTCTGAGACAAGGTCTTGCTCTGTCACCCAGGATGGAGTGCATTCATTGTAGCTCACTGAACCATCATAGCTCACTGCAGCCTCGAACTCCCAGGCTCCACCAATCAATCCTCCTACCTCTGCCTCCTGAGTAGCTGAGACTACAGGTGCACACCACTACACCTGGATAATTTTTTTATTTCTTGTAGAGACGAGGTCTCGCTGTGCTGCCCAGGCTGGTCTCAAGTTCCTGGCCACAAACGATCCTCCTACCTCAGCTTCCCAAAGTGTTGGGATTATTGGCGTGAGTCACCACACCCAGCCAGAATGTTTTGTTTTATTTTCCTTCAGAAAATACTTCTTTATCTTACAGTAAAAAGTAGATGGATCTGGAGGACAGCTGCCAGCATAAGCAGATCCGTGTAGGCCCTCCCCGCAGCCGCCTGCCCCAGGAAGCCCTATTTTATTTTATTATTTTATTTTATTTATTTTATTTTTTTAGAAAGCAGGATTTATTGAGAGGACAGAAAATCTCCAACAGTGGGAGATGACCTAAAGGGGTTGCCCAGGAAGCCCAATTTTATTTTTATTTATTTGTTTATTTATTTATTTTTAATTTATTTTTTGAGTTAAAGTCTCACTCTGTCACCCAGTATGGAGTGCAGTGGCACGCTCACGGCCATCACAGCCTCGACCCACTGGGCTCAGGTGATCCTCCTGCCTCAGCCTCCAAGCAGCTGGAATTATAGGCATGCACCACCATGCCTGGCTAAGTTTTATTTTTTAATTGTAGAGATGAGGTCTCGCCAAGTTGCCCAGGCTGGTGTTGAACCCGCGGGCTCAGGCAATTCCTCTCACTTCAGCCTCCCAAAGTGTTGGGTTTATAGGCATGAGCCACCTCATCCAGCTTAAAAATCATCTTTTTTTTTTTTTTTTTTTGAGTCTGAGTCTCACTCTGTGCCCAGGCTGGAGTGCAGTGGCACGCTCACAGCCACCCCAGCATCGACCTGCTGGGCTCCGGCCAACGTTCCTCAGCCTTCCAAGTAGCTGGAACTACAAGCATGCGCCACCATGCTCAGCTTATGTTGTGATTTATTGTACAGACGAGGTCTCACCAAGTTGCCCAGGTGGGTCTCAAACCCGTGGGCTCAGGCAATCCTCTCACCTCGGCCTCCCAAAGTGCTGGGATTATAGGCGTGAGCCATCGTACCTGGCCTTAAGCCCAATTTTAATCAGAGACCGTGTGGCGAGGGTGGTATCAGGCAAAGAGAACCAGGGGACTGCCCATCACAGGGACCAGGAGCCAAGACGCCTTCACCCCTGGTTGGGGCCAAGGCAGCCCTGTCAACAGCTGGCTTTGCGTATTTCCTTTGTTTATGCTCTTGGATTGTAGCTCTCAGCAGTCTGCAGATCTGATGGAAGCCGTGGGCCCACTAGCTGGAAAACCTCACATGAACACCTCGTTTTGCATCCAGCATTATGGCTTTGAGACAACGCTGCCTCCGCCACCCTTTCCCTCTCCTCCTGGGCATGCAGAAACGTCATTTCCCAGCCTTCCCTGGGGTCAAGTGAGGCCTGTGACTGAACTGGGGGGCAGGAATGAAGGAGACCTCTCTCACCATCTTCCACTCTTTCTCTTTGACCCCTGCCAGTCAGGTGCCTAGGACCCAGGGGGGACCCCGAGCCCTCCGAGCAAGCCTGAGAAGGAGTCTGAGGCCCCGAGTGACGGTGTGGACCACAGCCTCTCCACCCAAAGCCAGCGTGCTCTGCGCTGGGACCAGAGTAAGAAAGAAACACGTGGCCAGGCTCACTGACTCAACTTGTCATCCCAGCACTTTGGAAGGCCAAGGCGAGAGGACTGCCTGAGCCCGCAGGTTCGAGACCCACCCCGGCAACTTGACGAGACCTCATCTCTACAATTAAAAAAAAAAAAAAAAATAGCCAGGTGTGGTAGTGTGTGCCTGTAGTTCCAGCTACTTGGAAGGCTGAGGCAGAAGGACCACCGGAGCCCAGCAGGTCAACACTGGGGTGGCCATGAGTGTGCCACTGCACTCAGCCTGGGCGACGGAATGAGACTCCAACTCAAAAAAAGAAAGAAAGAAAGAAACACGTGTGTGTGAAAACACCCACGGAGACTGGAGGGTTCTTTGTTACTATGGACCGCCCTTACCCCCCTGCCCCACCCTGCCCCCCAGGTAGCCGTCCACAATCCCTATTCTCCTGTGCACTGGACACCATTCAGTTCATCCGGTTAACACTCACTAAATAACAAGCATGTTCCCGGTTCCCCCTCCTGAGCTTTGGTGACCCAGTCTTGGTGGACGGCCACGATGGCAGCTGTCTTAGTGGTACTGACAAATACTTGAAGCCAACAGAAACTCCATGAGTCCCTTGGGTGACCTTGAATGTGTCACTCAGCCATCTTGTTTCCAATCATTTCCACTGCAGCACTAATTCCTGCCCTGCCCAGCACTCATGAGCACTGGAGTGCTTCCTGGGTAGAGAGGCCTGTGAGCCCCCACTAAGGAGGGGCCTTCCGGCATGATCAGATAAGTTGGTTGTGATCGCTGGGTGATGGCCGTGAGCTAATGCTCGACTCCCTCACCTGGAGATGGCGTCTGCCCCCACCGGCCTATGAGCTTTCTTGCCAGTGCACCCTGCCCAGTGGGGACCTGGCCTGACGGTCTCTGTGGTTTCCGAGCCATCAGCTGTGCCCAAGCCCCACCCTGGAGGGATCGCCAGGAGACGCTGGCAGCAACCCCTGGACAGGGCTATCTGAGAGCCACTCTGAGGCCCCAGAAATCCCGGCCCCCACGTCCTTGTCTAAGACTCCTAGGCGTTTGGTTTTCTCTTTGCTCCATGTAAGCACTCTTCCAACAAATGCCAACCATGTGTCCATAGAACCAGAGGACTGTTCTGGAGAAAAGTACAGAAGAGAGGTGGGAGGTAGGGGACCCCGGGAGGTCCTGGGTTTGCCCTTCCGGTACTTGTCACGGGTCAAGAGCCAGGCGGGAAGCTCTTCAGAGCATTGCTCAAGAGTGGAGGAGGCCCGGGAGGCCCGGGGTGGTGGAAAGGGGATCACCCTGGCTGCCCCCATGGCCCTGCCTCAGTTTCCCTCCCGCAGCCCGGAGAGATGGGACCAGGTGTGGAGGCTTGAGAGCGCCCCGGCTGGAGGAAGCCACAAGTCCAGGCCAAGGGGGGTTAGGGCACAGGGGCAAAGGGCAGGAACAGCCATCAGCAGGCACAGAGGAGTGGGGGGAATTGGGGGGCGGGGGGCAGGAGCATCCCTGCTGGGAAGAGGTGGGATCAAAGCACCTGGAGGCCGGCCTGCTGGGCAGGGCACACTGGAGGGGCTCTCCAGGGCTAAGGCAAACACTGAGGTCACTGCTGCTCTCACAGAGCCCTGCCCCCACCCCCGCCCCCAGCTATAAGAGCTCCTGCCGGAGCCGGGCGCCCAGGCTGTGAAGGGGTCATGGCCAAGTTACACCTGCTGTGGTGGCTGCTGTTGCTGCCGACACTCTGCGGCCCATGCGCCGGTGAGTCCCCCAGCCTCCCTCTCCCGGCCGCTCCACCACTCATGGCACTGACCCCTGCCAGGCATTCCCCCAAGCCACACGGTGCTCATTTCAAGACAGAGGCCGCAGGGCTTGTCCAAAGTCACACGACTCGGGGGACTCGACCCCAGAGCTGCCTGACTCCCACGCGTTTAATGGCCGTACCCTCCCCGCGGAATTGGGTTTAGAGGTTGGGTGACATCCAGATGCCAGGTGCGTAGCCTGGATCCTGACAAAGTTTGCTCTGGCCCCAAGCTGCAGCTGTCTGGACCACCTCAACCCTGGCCTGCACCCAGGGCCCCGAGTTCTGGTGCCAAAGCCTGGAGCGAGCATTGCGATGCGGAGCCCTGGGGCACTGCCTGCGTGAAGTCTGGGGACACGCGGGAGCTGTGAGTACCCCTGAGTACGCGTGGCCACCGGGGGGTCCGGGATGAAGAATGCCGGGTGGGCTTGGGACAAGCCTGAGGGGACTGGAGCCCCCTCGGGGGATGGGATGGATGGAATGGAGCAAGATGAGATGGGATGGGATCGAATGAAATGGATAAAGTGGCTGGGATGAATGGAATGGGTTGGGACGGGATGGGACAGGATGACACAGGGAGGATAAAGTAAGGTGGACGGGGTGGGATGGCAGGCAGTGATCTGAGCCTGGGAGTGCCCTGCCAGCCTCTGCCGGAGAGATCCTCCCCTCCGTAGCCGGCAGCGTGCCGCTACTCAGGTGTCCCCCACTCTGGGGCTCCCTCCCCAGGATGACCTGTGCCAAGAGTGTGAGGACATCGTCCACATCCTCACCAAGATGACCAAGGAGGCCATTTTCCAGGTGATGAGGCCCAGACCCCAGGCCCAAGAGATGGAGGGCAGAGCGGGGAAGGGGTGAGACCCTGCAGGGGCCATTTCGAGCCCGATGGGGTGGCCTGGGTCTGCCTGGCCAGGGGCGGGCCTTGGCACTGAGCCAGGAGCATCGCCCGAGACGGCCCTGGCTGAGGGGAAGGGACCCTGCATGTGCCCAGTTTCTCAGTTCCTTGGCCCTCCTGAACGCCGGTGCTCTGGGGAGGGAGGATTGGACCACCCTGGCGGGCAGGACTCAGAGAGGCCAGGCTGACGGCCGCGCTCCGACCACCCAGGACATAATGCGGGAGTTCCTGGAGCAGGAGTGTGACGACCTCCCCTTGAAGCTGCTGGTGCCCCAATGCCACCATGTGCTGGACGTCTACTTCCCCCTGGTCATCGACTACTTCCAGAGCCAGATCGTGAGGGCCAGAAGCTCACCTCCCGCCTGCCTCCCCAGGCAGACCCATCACGCCCAGAGTTACCCACACACAGCGCTCTAGCCGGTCTCACACACACACACACACACACACACACACACACACACACACACACACCCTGTCCCCTGGGACCCTTGAGCTGGGCACCCGATCAGAGCCCACCTTCCCAGGTGTACACGGTGGGTCTAATGCTCACACACACTCCCACACTCACACACATTCCCAGATGCGTGGCCTAACGTCCCCGCATGACCCCATATTTGCCGTTTGTCCCCCACATAGAACTCCAGCCCTACACACACACACTGCACCCCCTAGCCTGCTCCCCCACTTCCAGTGACCTGGTCCCTGAGCTGGGGGCAGCCTTAGGGGTGGGCTCCCTCCCTGACCCTAACACCCCCACCTGCACTGTGCCCTAGAACCCGAAAGGCATCTGTGAGCACCTGGGCCTGTGCAAACTGGGGAAACCAGGGCCAGAGTCAGAGTCTGGGATGCCGGGCCCTCTGCTGGACAAGCTGGTCCTCCCCATGCTCCCTGGGGCCCTCCAGGCCAGGCCTGGGCCTCACACACAGGTGAGTGAGGCCCCCACAGCCAGCGGGTTGGGGATCCAGAAGGCCAGGGCCCTGCCAGGTCCATGAGCGCTTGGGGAGGAGGCGGGGAGGCCAAGCCTGGAGGACAGTCCTCCCTGCGGCTAGCCCAACCTCCACCTGATTCTCTCCCCAGGACCTCTCCGAGCAGCGATTTCCCATCCCTCTCCCCTTCTGCTGGCTCTGCCGGACTCTGATCAAGCGTGTCCAGGCTGTGATTCCCAAGGTGAGGCGTCCAGGGCCGCACGGAGCTCACAAGGGTCCCTGGCAGCTCTGCCCCCTCCCCCAACTCACGCTCCTGTAGGGCCCAGCTGGCGGCCCAAAGTCAGGAGGGCACTACTGGGGCATTGCCCCTGCCCAGGGGACCCCCAAAGCTCAGACTCAGGCCTGCTGGTGTGGGCCTGGCATTCTGGATCCCCAACCCGCTGGCTGTGGGGGCAAACACGAAGCCCCCATGACACACCGGGCCCTGTGCCAGGCACCAAAGCACAAGACCGGACAAGCCCAGCCCTGCCCTCCATCGCTCAGCACGTGTTGGAGAAGGGTCCAGCTGTCTCTGGGAAAGCTGCTTTCTTTTCTCCAGAGGAGGATTTCCACAGCTGGACTCGCCACCCCTGCCCGCCTGCAACTTGGCGTCTTACCACCCTGTGGTGGCCAGCGCCAGAGGATCCCACCAGCCCAGGGCTACCCTGTCCCGAAACGGGGCCCCAGACGGGATGCCGCCCGCCATCTGGTCACTGAGGTCTCACAGCGAGAGACAAGGTTACCACTGTCCCCAGGCTGGCGCAGTGGTGGGAGAGGTTCAGAGGGTGGTGAGTGCGGAGCAGAGGATTCAAGGCGGTGAGGGATTGCCAGTCGGGGTTGGGTTGGGAGGTCAGGACAAAGGTGTGAGGAGGTGATGGTCAAGCTGAGAGCGTGTTGAGGCCCTGGCGGGCAAAGGATGTCCCTTAAGAATGAGCTGGGCAAGCTTAAGGAGCTAGAACCAGAGTGCTGCAGGAGCAGCAGGGCCAAGATAGGTGGGAGGGGAGGCCAGGCCAGGCAGACCTTTCCAAGCCCAGTTAAGAAGCATCGAGTTGGCCAGACTCGGTGGCTCAGCCTGTCATCCCAGCACTTTGGGAGGCCAAGGAGAGTGGATTGCCTGAGCCCACGGGTTCGAGACCTGCCCGGGAAACTTGGAGAGACCTCATCTCTACAATAAATCAAAATTAGCCGGGCGTAGTGGCGCATACCTATAGTTCCAGCTACTTGGAAGGCTGAGGCGGGAGGATCACCAGATCCCAGCAGGTCGAGGCTGCAGTGGCCAGGAGTGTGCCACTGCACTCCCCTCTGGGCGACAGAGTAAAACTCCAACTCAAAAAAAAAAGAAGCAGCAGCATCGAGTTGAGGCCAGGCACAAAGGCTCACACATTAACCCTAGTACTTTGAGAGGCTGAGGCAAGAGGATTGCTTGAGCCCAGAAGCTCAAGGTCAGCCTAGGCTACATAGTGAGACCTCATCTCTACAAAAAAAAAACAAAAAACAAAAACTAAGCCGGGCTCGGTGGCTCAGCCTGTAACCCCGTGCCTTTGGGAGGCTGAGGTGAGTGGATTGCCTGAGCCCGCAGTTTCGAGACCCACCAGGGCAGCAAGACCTCATCTCTACAATAAATCAAAAAATCAGCCGGGTGTGGTAGCACATGCCTGTAATTCCGGCTACTTGGAAGGCTGAGGCGGAAGGATCGCCAGAGCCCAGTGGCTCGAGGCTGTGGTGGCCGGGAGCGGCCACTGCACTCCAGTCTGGATGACAGTGAGATTCCAACTCAAAAAAAAAAAAAAAAATTAGCCAGGCGTGGTGGCACGTGCCTGTAGTCCCAGCTACTTGGGAGGCTGAGACAAAAGGATCACCTGAGCCTAGGAATTTGAGACTGTGGTGAGCCATGGTCGTGTCACTGTACTCTAACCTGGGTGACAGACCCTGATTCAAAAAAAAAAAAGAAAAAGCATCAGGTTGTCTGGGCATGGTGGCTCATGCCTGTAATCCCAGCACCTTGTGAGGCCAAGGTAGGAGGATCCCTTGAGCCCAGGAGTTTGAGACCAGCCTGGGCGACATAGTGAGACCCCGTCTCTACAAAAAATACAAAGCTGCCAGGCACAGTGGCTCACGCCTGTAATCCCAGCACTTTGGGAGGCGGAGGCGAGAGGATTGCCTGAGCCCGGGGGTTTGAGACCAGCCTGGGCAACTTGGCAAGACCTCATCTCTACAATAAATCAAAAAATTAACCGGGCGTGGGGGCGCATACCTATCGTTCCAGCAACTTGGAAGGCTGAGGCAGAAGGATCCCCTGAGCCCAGCAGGTCGAGTCTGCCGTGGCCATGATCGTGCCACTGCACTCCAGCCTGAGTGACAGAGTGAGACTCCCACTCAAAAAAAAAAATCCAAACTCAGCTGGTCATAGTGACTTGCACCTCTAGTCCTAGCTATTCAGGAGGCTGAGACAGAGAATCACTTAAGTCCAGAAGGTCGAGGCTGCCGCTCCAGCCTGGGCGACAGGGTAAGACCCATTGGCTTTAGGACACATTGGCTCTGGGAGGCAGGGATGGGCACTAACCTGCCTGTGGGAATACAGAGTGAGCCTGGGGTCAGGAGGGCCACGACGCAGCTCCGGGTCCCAGCTCTGGGCCAGGCTGCCCTGCGGCCTTGGGACACCCACGCCTCTGGGCTAGCTGCACCCCCTCAGCCAAGCCAAAGCCCTTGGAACCGGGCCTAGGTCCCCAAGGCCCTGTACTCAGTGATGCTGGGTGAGTCCCCCATGTCCCATGGACTCCCTGGTCCTCGGCGAGTGTTTCTGTAAGCAGCCTCACTCCCCCTCCTGCCCTGCTGCCTCCCTCTACGAAGTGCCCGGCCAGTGCCAGGCACAGAGCCGAGCCTTGCCGAGGGAAGGTCCCAAGCCAGCCTCTCTCCACCCCTGCCCCAGGGCGTGCTAGCCGTGGCCGTGGCCCAGGTGTGCCACGTGGTACCCCTGGTGGTGGGTGGCATCTGTCAGTGCCTGGCCGAGCGCTACACCGTCATCCTGCTGGACGTGCTGCTGGGCCGCGTGCTGCCCCAGATGGTCTGCGGCCTCGTCCTCCGGTGCTCCAGCGAGGACGGCCCTGGCCCAGGTGAGACCGCTGCCCCCTCCCCGACCCCTGCCCGCTCCCCTCCACCCCTTCCCTGGCCCTGCACGGCCCCCTCCTTGCCTCTCTGGCCCCCTGCCAAGCACCAGGGAGGACAGGAACCAAACACCTCTGCAGGGTTGTCTTCACCGATTTCCCTCTAGGTCTCACCGCTCCGGGGTCCCTGCCGGGAGAATGGCCGCTGCAAGATTCTGAATGCCACCTCTGCTTGTCTGTGATCGCCCAGGCAGGGAACAGCAGCAAGCTGGCAGAGCCACGGGCCATGCGTCAGGCCTGCCTTGGCTCCTGGCTGGACAGGGAAAAGGTGCGGAGTGGGCATGTGAGGGTTGCATGGTAGGGATCTGCTCCAGGTGGAAGGCTGAGCCCAGGAAAGCTTTGGGGCCAGAGACACACAGGTGGCCCGGCTGGAGCCCAGAGGGGCAGGCAGGGAGGACATGAGTCAGACAGCGTTGGGTCTGTAACTCAGGGCAAAACTTGCTAAGGGTCAGGAGCCTCCTCTGGACAGAGGGCTGTGGGGTACCGGGAGTAAGCAGCTCGCAGGCTGAGTAAGCGCCAGGCAAGTCCTTGTATCTGCCACCTACCAGGGCATGAGTAATGCCAGGGTCAGCGGGAGCCGGGAAAGGGCCTGGCCCTCTTCCCAGGATCTGGTCCCATTCCTGCCCCTGCCCACCTCCAGACAAGCCCCCTGCAGAAGGAGTGGGCCGGGTTGGAGGGTCCCAGGGCCCCCCCCCATCAGTATTCAGAGTGGAGAGTCCCTCTTCAAAGCACAGCCATGGCCTGAGGCTGGCGACCACTGCATTCCTGGTAGGCAGCTCTCTGCACACGTGGTCCTTCCTGCTCAGTGACCTCCAGGGCTGCCCCCGTTGCCTCAGGTCTCAAGGACAGGATCAACTTTCAGATTCCTTCTAGAACTGAAACCTAGGAGGCGGGGGCAATGGCAGCTAAGATTCTACCCCACTGCCCGAGTTTGAAGACCCTCCATCTCCAATGTCACCGGCTGTCCTGACAGAAGTCCTTCGTTTCAGCCAGTTCCAGCTCGGAGAGGATTTGACTCACTGAGCAGTCAGTGGGGGCTGACGGGGAAGTCAGGAGGGAGCCCTGGAGGGATCCAGAGAAGTGAAGAGGCCAGGACCTCAGGATGGGAGAGTCCCGCCAAGGGCCTGGGTCCCCCACTGCTGTGTCTCTCTTTCTTCAGTGCCAGCAATTTTTGGAGCAGCACACGCCCCAGCTGCTGACCCTGGTGTCCAAGGGCCTGGATGCCCACCCTGTCTGTCAGGTACACCCACGCCTCCCGTCGGCTCCAAGGCCTCTCTCAGCCCCCAGGGCCCCCGCCCTCTCAGTGCATGGCCCTCCAAGGCCTCACTCCCGCGGGTCCAGGGTGGCCCCAGGTGCGAGGGCCCGGGACTGAGAGGTGCCCCTCACTGCCTCCACGTAGAAAAGTCAGGAAAAGGCCCAACAGAATGGAAAAGGAGGAAACACATAGGGAGGGGTGACTGAGGAGCTTGGATCGGGGCCCATTAAGGAATGAGCTGCGTTCTCCCTGACTGGTCACGTATGTGTAGTGGGCACCAAGTAGGTGGTCGGGTTGAACGTGCCACCTCAGTCTCTAAACCCTGTGGTTTAGGGAGTCGTTCAAGTGGTCCCCAAGGTCACACCCAGAGCCCCCCGAGGCGTCAGGTGGTGTGAGAACTACCCCTTCCTGGAGGGGTGTCCACACCCCGCCCAGAGCTGGCACTGGGGGCAAGGGTGCTGAGGCCCCCGGCCCTAATACTGTTTCTGTGGCAGGCCCTAGGGGTGTGTGCAACCACGTCCAGCCCTCTCCAGTGTGTCCACGGCCCCCCCTTCTGACAAGAACTCAGCCATCCAGGTGAGCCCAGGCCCCCAGATGGGGGGGGACTGGGGAGGCCCTTCTGCTCCCCAGTAAGAAGAGGTGGCCGCCGGGCTCGGTGGCTCAGCCTGT
>NW_007070649.1:163902-192460 GCF_000164805.1 Carlito syrichta | reverse complement strand
TGGGTGACAGAGTGAGACTCCAACTGAAAAAAAAAAAAAAAAGAAGTGGCCACTCCTGCCAGCTGCTCCATCCTCCCTGTCACACAGCAGCCTGAGGACCCCCGGTGTCTCCACCAGGAAAACACCCTTTCTGGGATCCCTGATAACCCAGTACCAGGCCCGGCTCCCAGCCGCCCTCGCCCTGTCCCAGCCCTCGGGCAAGCCTCAGCTCCCGCAAGAGGCCTCCCACTCACAGCCCATCCACAGGACTCACTGACCTTCGGGATTTGATGTGTTCTGACCAAGGCCAGCCTTTACTGGAGCTCGCCACACTTTGCTGCCCACAGCTGTCTTCCCCTTGGGTGCCAGGAACTCCACCATCTGACTCCACCCTCCGAGACACATTTCTCTCCCTGACTGTCATTTTCTAAGTCAGAGGTGGCACCTTAGGGTGGAGCGGTGGGGCAGAGGCAGCCTCTGTGGCCAGGTGCCAGGGGGCCAGGAGGTGACCCTGAGAGGGAAGGACACAGCAATGGTGGACTTGAAGCGGCCTTGTGAGCAAACCTGGTCCGTGTCACAGGTCTGCTCAGAGACGGCCCCTAATGTGATCATTTTATCTTATTTTATTTTACTTTATTTTATTTTTGAGTCAGCGTCTCACTCTGTCACCTAGGCTGGAATGCAGTGGCATGCTCACAGCCACCGCAGCCTCGACCTGCGGGGCTCAGGCAATCCTTTCACCTCAGTCTTCCCAGCAGCCAGAACTACAGGTGTGTGCCACCATGCCCGACTAATCTTTTTGATTTATTGTAGAGATGAGGTCTCATCAAGTTGCCCAGACTGGTCTCAAACCCCTGGGTTCAGGCAATCCTCTTGCCTCTGCCTCCTAAAGTGCTGGGATTACAGGTGTGAGCCTGTACCTGGCTGTTCACACTTTTTTTTTTTTTTTTTTTTTTTGAGTCAGAGTCTCACCCCGTTGCCCAGGCTAGAGTGTAATGGCAAGCTCATGGCCACCCCAGTGTCAACCTGCTGGGCTCCGGTAATCCTTCCACCTCAACCTCCCAAGTAACTGGAACTATAGGCTTGCGCTACCATACCTGGCTAAATTTTGATTTAATGTAGAGACAAGATCTCACCAAGTTGCCCGGGCTGGTCTCGAACCCACGGTCTCAGGCAATCCATTTGCCTCTGCCTTCCAAAGTGCTGGGATGACAGGCGTGAGCCACTGCACCTGGCTGTCCACTCATTTTTTTAAAAATGTACTGAGTGTCTGTGGCCAAGGTCGGGGGCTGCAGCTGAGAATCAAACAGAGACCCTTGCCCTCCTGGGGCTCACACCACAGCCCTGCTCCGGAAATCGAGTCACAATCCCTGAGGCGGGGACGGTGGGGAAGGGCTGTCTGTCCCCACTCAGACCTACTCCACAAGGTCCAGTTCAATGAGTCCCTCTCCCACCAACGACAGCTGGGGGTGGGGGAGCGGGGAGTCACCCAAGACGGGGGCAGCTGCCTTTCCCAACTCTCCCCGCTGAAACAGAAAGACCGGTGGGTTGGCACAGGGGGCCTGGGCTCAGATTCCAACTCTTCCATCAACTGGTCGTGGGTCTCCAGGAAAGACACGCACTACCCCTCTCTGGTCTTCATTCTTTCAGCACAGAGAGGAGCCGAATGAGACGGCCTCTGGGACCCCTTGGGCTCCCCTCACGACCAGCCTCTTCCTCCAGCTCCAGCCCCTGCCAGCTGCCACAGAGATGCCTCGCCTCCCACACCACCCTCCCCCCCTCCTTCCCTCAGAGTCCTTACGTGGGTGGCCCACGCCCCAGCCTGTGTCCCAGCCCTGCGTTGGCCCCATCTGTCACAGCTCCAACCGCACAGGCTGAGACCAGAGCCGCCTCTGTCCTCTCTGGGTGAGAGGCACACTGCAGGGGACAGGGGGCCTGTGAAGTCCCCTTCCACACCCACCACAGCCAAGCCCACTCCCACGGCCTCCCGGGATTGGGCTGCAGAGAAACCAGCCATGGCGCCCAGGGTCCAGTGGGGGGGAAGCTGGACCCTGCCTCCCACAGATCCCATGGGCCCAGACTGGCTTTAACAGTTCTCTGCTCACACTCTTATGAGATTCAAACTTCAGAAAAATAAAAAATGGGGACATAAAGTTCTCGAAAGGTAGAGGTTTGGGATCCTTACAGTAAGCTTCTTGGGAAATCTCCAGCGTCCAGGGGGATACAACGGACTTGGTGTGAAGGTGACAGTGAGAACTTTTGCATTTGCAAGGTTCTGCCCCATGAGAGCCGTTGCTTTGTTAAGATGTAAAAAGGAGCTTTCTCCTCCTCTTTTGTAAAGGGAGCTTCCAACATCTGTTTGAAATTCCAAGGGTGCTGCTCTCTGCTCAGAGCTCAGCTGGGTTGTGTATGCTGACGCTCCAGGTGCTGACGCTCCAGCTCACATAATGCAGCGCCTGGCCCGATGCTAATAATGTCCCGTTCTTGCCTACAAAGAACAAGAAGGCACCATCCTTTAAGGCCCTGAGGGAGCTGCGGGCTCCCCCTGAGGTCAACAGGCCGAGAGAAGCCGCTTACCCTCTCTTGACAGAGAAGTGTCATGTCCATCTCCTCTACCCTCACCACTGCTCCCAGCCGACCCTCCGCCTGGGGTCCCCCCTCTCCCTGTGATGAGGTGAGGTCATTAGAGCACCAAAAATTCAAAATAAAAAGAACAAATAGTGTCCCTTACAAAAGAACTTTTGTCATTCATTACATTTCTTATGATTAAAAAAAATTCTTGTTGATTGTAGAAGATTCAGAAAACTACAGACAAAGGAAGAGTGGAAATCACCCACAACCCCATCAAGCTCAGGAGAGAACTTTAGCAGGATGTGTATTTTGACATTGAACTTGGGACTTTTTCCATCCTTGTCCCCATCCTCCGGCTCCACACCCCCACCATTCAAGCACCGGGAAAAGCTGTCTAAGCTGCCTTGGGCCATGGATGAGAAACACAAGTCCTTGGCCCCGGATTTGAACTTTTAAAAATGTATAGCAGACTATACATTGACTCAATTACAAAACTCAGCTCTCTGAGAGAAAGGGTGTTTTATGTTTTTTTGATTTGGGGGATTTTTTTTTTTTTTGAGTTGGAGTCTTACTCTGTCGCCCAGGCTAGAATACAGTGGCACGCTCATGGCCACTGCAGACTTGACCTGCTGGGCTTAGGCAATCCTTCTGCCTCAGCCTTCCAAGTAGCTGGAACTACGGATGTACTCCACCATGCCTGGCTAATTGTTTTATTTTTGTAGAGACGAGGTCTCACCAAGTTGCGCAGGCTGGTCTCGAACCCCTAGGCTCAGGCAATCCTTGGCCTCCCAGAGTACTGGGATTACAGGCGTGAGCCACTGTGCCTGGTTTGTATGTTTTAAGAAAATAAAAATAAGCCAGGTGCAGTGACTCACACCTGTAATCCCAGCAGTTTGGGAGGCAGAGGCGAGAGGATCACCTGAGCCCAAGGATTTGAGACCAGCCTGGGCAACTTGGTGAGACCTCGTCTCTACAAAAAAAAATAAAATAAAAAAAAGCCCGGACATGGTTGCACACACCTGTGGCTCCAGCTACGTGGAAGGCTGAGGTGAAAGGATTGCCTGAGCCCAGGAGGTCAAGGCTGCGGTGACCATCAGCGTGCCACTGCATTCCAGCCTGGGCGACAGAGTGAGACTCCGACTCAAAACAAAAAAAGAAAAGAAAAATACAAAAGCTTGATTGGGAAGATGAAGAGCAAAATCTTGAAGGAGGAAAGGCATTAAGACTTTGCCCCCCAAAACAAGAGTGGGAACAAGTGCCCGATAATGGCAGGGGGCTTCACTTAGAAGATCAAGAGTTGACTGGCAGGTGGGAGGAAAGAATTGACAGGATGTGGCTACACTTGAGACTCAGAGGGTCCCTGAGAAGTGGCCAACATCCCGTGGCCCTGGCAGAGGGAAGAGAAACCTGAGAAGGGAGGGGTTACAGCCCAGGAGGGAGGGACTTGTTCTTAGAGGGCGGAGCCTGGGCGGCAGCCCGAGGACTGCCTCAGAGAGGGCCACCAGCATTATGTGTTTGCAGAGGGGCATCCCATGAGGCTGTCAGAATCGGTCTTGGACAAGGTGGTGGTCCACAAGAGCCCACGGTTGGGGTCAGAGTGGTGACAAATTTCGTGGATCTTGAGATGAGCGGAAAGCGGCGCATGTAGCAATGTTGGCACAAGAAGATGGCAATCAGGCAAGCCACAGGATGATCCAGTGGAGACAGGGGGGACCGGGGAGAGCTCAGTCCCCGATATTGGTCCTCATGATGCAATCGGTCCGTCGTTCCCAGGGAAAAGACAGCAGATTCAGTGGCTGGTCAGCCAAGAGAGGCTGAGTGTTAAGAAGGGACTGAGTTACTTTTGGATGAAAGTTGCCGGGCGCGGTGGCTCAAGTCTGTCATCCTAGCACTTTGGGAGGCCGAGGCGATTGGATGACCTGAGCCCACAGGTTCGAGACCCGCCCAGGCAACTTGGCGAGACCTTGTCTCTACAATAAATCAAAAATGAGCCAGGTGTGATAGCGCACACCTGTAGTTCCAACTACTTGGAAGGCTGAGGCGGAAGGATCGCCGGAGCCCAGCAGGTCACCGTTGGGGTGGCCGTGAGCTTGCGTGCCACTGCACTCCAGCCTGGGCGAAGTAATGAGACTCTAATTCAAAAAAAAAAAAAGAAGAGACTGTGTTACTTACAAACGAAAACAGTTTGCCAGGTGCGGTGGCTCAAGTCTGTCATCCCAGTACTTTGGGAGGCTGAGGCCAGTGGATTTCCTGAGCCTGAGGGTTCGAGACCAGCCCAGGCCACTTGGTGAGATCTTGTCTCTACAAAAAACTAAAAAATAGCCGGGGGTGGTAGTGCGCGCCTGTAGTTCTGGCTACTTGGAAGGCTGAGACGAAATGATCATTGGAGCCCAGCAGGTAAAGGCTGCGGTGACCAGGAACATGCTACTGCACTCCAGCCTAGGTGACAGAGTGAGAATCCAACTCCAAAAAAAGAAAAAAATTTTCCGTATCTTCCTCATTATTTTCTTTCACCCATCATAAAATAGCTGTTGATTATCTATTAGAGAATAAAAATCCTTGCACTTACATCTTTGCTAGTCTGATTATCATCATAAAATCAATTCCAAAATGTGAAATTTTTTTTTTTTTTTTTTTGAGTTGGAGTCTCACTTCTGTCACCCAGACCTGCTGGGCTCCGGCGATCCTTCCGTCTCAGCCTTCCAAGTAAGCTGGAACTACAGGTGCGCGCTGCCATGCCCAGATAATTTTTGACTTATTGTAGAGATGAGGTCTCGCCAAGTTGCCCGGGCAGGTCACGAAAAAATGTGAAATTTGAGGGACACAGTTGTGCATACTTTTTACCATTTATTGAGGCTGTATGACCAAGCTGGCCCTCTGTGCTGGCCGACAGAAAGCAAGTGCTTCTTTTTCATTCTCACCAACTCGGGTGCAAACCATCTTTCAAATCTAATCCAAAATATTAAAAATGACCTCTCATGACTGTCAATTTTTGCATTTCTTTGGTTACTAAATAAATATCTTTTCACGTGTTTATTGGCCATTTGTATTTCATCTTTTGTGAAATGCCTCTTGGGGTGTTCTTTTTCTTATTGTTTTACCACTAAAAATATACTAGGTGTGTTATTTATTTATTTTATTATTATTATTTTTTTGAGTTGGAGTCTCACTCTGTCGCCTAGACTAGAGTGCAGTGGCCGCTCCCGGCCACCGCAGCCTCGACCTGCTGGGCTCTGGCGATCCTTCCGCCTCAGCCTTCCAAGTAACCGGAATTACAGGCACGTGCTACCACGCCCGGCTGATTTTTTGATTTATTGTAGAGATGAGGTCTCGCTGCCCAGGCGGGTCTCGAACCCGC
This sequence comes from Carlito syrichta, assembly GCF_000164805.1. NCBI lineage: Eukaryota > Metazoa > Chordata > Mammalia > Primates > Tarsiidae > Carlito > Carlito syrichta. The sequence goes on along the minus strand of NW_007070649.1, from coordinate 186,552 downwards.
GGGCTCAGGCAATCCACTCACCTCAGCCTCCCAAAGGCGCAGGATTACAGGCTGAGCCACCGAGCCCGGCTTATTTATTATACATCTTAAACATATGCAAATTTCTCTCTATCATGTATCTGAACTTTCGGGCATTTTTTTTCCATATCTCACTCTCTTCCTTTGTGACTTCTGCCTTTGGGGTCAGGCTAAGAAAGCAAGAATTTCACTTCTTCACCTGTGGCTCAGACTCCAGCCAGAGCCAGACTTCAGCCAAAAGAGGAAATGCATGCAGGATCATGGTGTGAGGACGTGCAGGGTAGATCCGCAGCTCAGCCAGTGGCAGTGGGCGCATGCCATGCGTTACCCACACAGGACATCAAGCTGCTGCACGCAGGACAAGACAGTCAGCTCTGAGAAGTGATCCTCAAACTTAGGTGACAGTATCTATTGTCACCATCTTGGGATAATGTAGAGGGGGTTCTTGTGCCTCACAGCACAGAGTTCTTGTGCCTCATGGCCCATCTCAGCAACAGAATGAGGGTCAGTGAGCCTGGAATCAAGAACAAGCAGAAACTTCCTGAGAAATGAGGCTAGTAGCTAAGGATTCCAGTCTTTATCAGGGTATGGGGGAGAAACCACTAAGAAACGTGTTTTAAAAGATTACACTCTATAGCCAGGCATGGTAGCGCATGCCTATAGTTCCACCTACTTGGAAGGCTGAGGCAGAAGGATCGCCAGAGCCCAGCAGGTTGAGGCTGCGATGGCTGGAAGCATGCCACTGCACTCTAGCCTAGGTGACAGAATGAGACTCCAACTCAAAAAAAAAAAGATTGCACTCGAGCTGGCATGGTGGTTCATGCCTGTAATTCTAGCACTTTAGGAGGCTGAGAAGGGAGGATTGGTTGAGCCCAGGAGTTTGAGATCCACCTAGACAACATAGCAAGACCTCATCTCTACAAAAAAGTAAAAATTAATAAGCCAGGTATGGTGGCACACGCCTCCTGTAGTCCCAGCCACTGGGGAGGCTAAGGCAAAAGGATCCCCTGAGCCCAGGAGGCCAAGGCTGCAGTGAGCCATGATCATGTGAATGTACTCCAGGCTGGCCACAGAGTGAGACCCTGAATAAACAAAATTTTAAAAAGATTACTTTCGAGACCCGCCTGGGCAACTTGGTGAGACCTCATCTCTACAATAAATCAAAAATTAGCCGGGCGTGGTAGCACACACCTGTAGTTCCAGCTACTTGGAAGGCTGAGGCAGAAGAATCACCTGAGCCCAGTAGGTTGCGGCTGCGTGGTCGTGAGTTGTGCCACCGCACTCCAGCCTGGGCGACAGAATGAAACCCCAACTCAAAAAAAAAAAAAAAAGATTACTCTGGCCAAAGTGAAGATGAACCGGGACTAGGAGGCCTGGAAATGTGGGATGATTTGTTAAGACCATTGCAAACAGAAACTAGCAGTAGCCTAGACTAGAATGATTTGGCAGAAGGTCTATGAGAAGTCAGTTGGATTCCGGAGAATGACTGTGGGCTCTCATAGACCTAATCAGAGAGCGACTCCAAGGTGCTCTCCCAGATGTAGCATCTTTGCAATATAGCACAGCTCCTGGCACTTGGTACGCAGTCAGTCACAAACTTGGACTCAAACGCATTTCTCAATACCAATTTGTAAAGATCACTGGAAGTCAACTGCTCTCACCTGGCAGGGCCAACAGTACACCTTCACGTTACCTCAAGACTATCGGTTCTCCGACTCTCTACCACGAGACCCCTACCATAGAGATCTTGGTCATCTTGACATTCCACTAAGTTTAATGCTAGTTCACTACATTGATGTCACTGTGCTTACTGGACCTAATCAGAGGAAGTACCAAGTGCTCTAGACATCTTAGCAAGATATAAATGTGAAGCTGGGAGTTGAACCCCAAAACAATCCAGCAAAGTTTCCAGTGGGGAGTGGTCAATGGTATAGAGTATGTCCAAATATCCTCTCCAAGGTATAAGATGGGTTACTGTACCTCATACCACTGACTACACACACACACACACACACACACACACACACACGCACGCACGCACAATGTTTGGGTTTTTTAGCTTTCGGAGACAACATACACCACATTTGAGTGTCCTACTTTGACTGGTCTACAGTTACTTACAGCTATAAAGTTGCCTGTTTTAAAGGGAGGAATTGCCAGGCTCAGTGGCTCAGCCTGTAATCCCAGCACTTTGAGAGGTCAAGACAAGTGGATTGCCTGAGCCCAAGACAAGTGGATTGCCTGGATTCAAGACCAGCCCAGGCAACTTGGCGAGACCTTGTCTCTACAATAAATTAAAAATGAGCTGGGTGTAGTAGCACGCACCTGGAGTTCCAGCTACTTGGAAGGCTGAGGTGGAAGGATCACCAGAGCCCAGCAGGTCGACCGTGGGGTAGCCGTGAGTGTGCCACCCCACTCCAGACTTCAACTCAAAAAAAAAAAAAAGGGTAGGGGACAAGAACAACTGAAGTTTCTGCAGCAAGTGTAGGCTTCAGATTGGGCTTCTCTACTGCTCAGGCCTTAAGATATGGGAGATCAGTGCTATTTCGAGGTGCTCATGGCAAATCGGTATGCCTTATGGAGACTGGCAAACAATAGGAAAATCAGTGCAGAACTCAGGATTTGAGAGCAAGTATATATACTCTTCTGCAGATATCTGTTCTCCTTTCAGAGAATATCTAGCTATTGGGCTGTGGTAGCTACTAGCCTGTCGTAGAGACTGACCACCTAACCGTGGAATGTCAGGTGACTATGTAGCTCAAGCCTTCCCTCACAAATGGGCTGTTGTCTGACTCGTCTGCCCATAAGGTTGCGGCATGTATAGCTGCAATATATCGTTAAATGGAACTAAATGTATGAGACCAAGCTCAAGCAGAACCAAAAGGTACAAGTAAATTAGATGAGCAGGCCAGGCACAATGGCCCATGCCTGTAATCCCAACACTTTGGGAGGTTGAGGCAAGAGGATTACCTGAGCCCAGGGTTTCGAGACCAGCAAGAGCAACTTAGCAAGCCCTCATCGCTTCAATAAATCAAAAATTAGCTGGGCGTGGTGGCACACGCCTATAGTTCCAGCTACTTGGAAGGCTGAGGCAGAAGGATTGCCTGAGCCCAGCAGGTGGAGGCTTCAGTGGCTGTGAGCGTGCCACTGCACTCCGGCCCGGGCAATGGAGTGAGTCTTTGATTCAAAAAAACCCAAAAAGCAAAAGATAGGTGAGTAGGTGACTTGAATCCTTTTGGCATCCGTTCCTGTTGCACTGTCGCCCCTCCCTCAATCCAAACCTATTGCCTCCTGGGGTGTTCCTTAAGACCACTTGACCAAGGAAGAGAAAACTCAAGAAGGGCTTGCACAACATGCTGGTGACTTGAGTGACCCACAGGCAGACAGTTGTAGCACTTCATCCGCACTCAGGGGTGACAACGAACAGTCGAGTCGAGTCCTCCCAGATTTTAAGATATTGTTTGATTTGTTCACTCTATTTGGAGGATGAGATGGTCAGAAGAACAGATCTAGATCAAGTCACGGGAAGTTGCCAATGGTTCGGCTGGATGGTTAAGAGAGAAAAGACTGTAAGACTGGTGAAGGCCAGGTTTGGTGGCTCAGCCTGTCATCCCAGCACTTTGGGAGACCGAGGCGAGAGGACTGCCAAAGTCTGTGGGTTTGAGACCATCCCGGGCAACTTGGCGAGACCTCGTCTCTACAATAAATAAAAAAATGAGCCAGGCGTGGTAGTGCACGCCTGTAGTTCCAACTACTTGGAAGGCTGAGGCAGAAGGATCAGCAGTACCCAGCAGGTCGATGCTGGGGTGGCCATGGCTGGGGTGGCCGTGAATGTGCCACTGCACTCCAGCCTGGGCAACAGAGTAAGACTCCAACTAAAAAAAAAAAAAGACTGGTGAAAAGGAAGAGTGGAGAAGCAGTATACGGATCACCCTCGTTAGATGAGTGTATACTATGAGTGTATACTTTGCTCCATATGAATGCCCACTCACAGGCATCCGCTGCAGGGGGTACACTTGGTAACCAGGTGTGCACAAATGACATGCTCTGTGGACGTCAGTGGGCAGCCTCTTTCTTCAGCCACCCTGCCCGTGAGGCCATGGACCCAACTGCACCTGACTGGAGTAGTCCTTCTGGTGAATGTCCAGCCCACCGACAGCAGAGATTAGCACTGAGTTCCCAGTACAGCACCATTCTTCAGCAGCACTACCCATGGACTCTCAGAACACCTTATCAGCCACTATGGCACTCACTGCAGCACTGCCTTTGATCAAGAAACTCTCCACAGGAAAGGAGGTGCAGCAATGGAATCATGCCCATGCAATGAACTGGTCCTCCTGTATCCTCCGTGATCTGAAGTGGCCAGCCGAACTGAAAGGTAGAATGGTGAGAACTCAGTCGTAGCACCAGTTGGTGCTTTGTTTTACAGGATGCAGTCGCTATGTGCTTCGAACAAGAGATCATTACACAGTGCTATCTCTCCCACAGCCAAACACATGGGTCTGGAAAATAGATGGATGCCAGAGTGACTCCTCTATCATACCAAACAGACTTCTTGCAGGTTTAATGCTTCCAGTCCCAGCAACTTTGAGCTTTGCTGGTTCAGAGATTCCCAAAGAAGGGAGTGCTTCCACCAATGGACACGAAGGCCCCACCAAACTGGAAGATGACACACATAGACATTTTGAGCTTCTCATGCTACTGAACCAACAGACTGGGGGAAAAGCAAAAAGGCCTGTGTAGAAGGGGAAACAGGTGATCTACCTCTCAGAGTGATTGATTCTGATGACAAGAGGAAATCGCGTTGGTTCATACAGTGGAGGGAAGATAGACAGTGTCTAACAGTAAAAAGGTAATGGAAAACTACGGAGCAACAGTGAGCAAGACGATGGAGGGGGAGGCCGTCAGGGAACGAAGGTTCACCCTTACGAGCTGAGGTTCAGACTGAGGGCAGAAGAAATATGGGATGAGAAGTAGACACCAAGCTACAGCCTCGGGGCCAGTTACAGAAATGAGGCCTGTAGCTTTGCTTGTTTTCCACTTGCCTGTTACACCATGTCTCTTCTCGTTTTAATTTTATATGCAAGTTGTTGGAAGTTAACTTATTTAAAAACTTAGGATTTATTTATTTATTTTTTCAGCTGGAGTCTCACTCTGTCACCTAGGCAGGAGGGCAGTGGCCCACTCAGGGCCACCGCAGTCTCGACCTGCTGGGCTCAGGCCATCCTCCCGCCTCAGCCTTCCAAGTAGCTGGAACGACAGGCACATGCCACTATGCCTGGCTAATTTTTTGATTCATTGTAGAGACGAGGTCTCACCAAGTTGCCCTGCCTGGTCTCAAGCCCCCGGGCTCAGGCAATCCTCTCGCCTCGGCCTCCCAAAGTGCTGGGATGACAGGCTGAGCCACCGCTCCCAGCCAAAAACTTAGTTTTTAAACATTATCTTCAGCAGGACAGCGCCTGAATTCGAGGAGTAATCAACATAGCCAATAGTGGATACAATGACTCTCGAGATTGCATCCCGCTTAGGGAAAGGGTGAAAACTTGTTCATCTATAACAAGGGTGGTTGTTTTTCGTTGAGCAGAAATATAGAACTGTTTTGTTGTCGTACAGGAGTTCAAACACGTAGAAGAGTGTACAGTGGTCAGTGGTCCCTCGGGGTCCGTGGAGGATTGGTTCCAGGAGTTCTTGCGTGTACCAAAGTCCTTGGAAGCTCAAGTCCCTGATATAAAATGGTGGGTAGTATTTGCATATAGCCTATGCACATTCTCCTGTATACTTTATTTATTTTTGAGTTGGAGTCTCACTCTGTCGCCCAGACTGGAGTGCGATGGCACACTCCCGGCCACCGCAGCCTCGACCTGCTGGGCTCCGGCGATCCTCCCACCTCAGACTTCCAAGTAGCTGGAATTACAGGCGTGCGCTACCATGCCTGGCTGATTTTTTATTTATTGTAGAGACGAGGTCTCGCCAAGTTGCCCGGGTGGGTCTCGAACCCGCGGACTCAGGCCTCTCAAAGTGCTGGAATTACAGGCTGAGCCGCCGAACCCGGCCCTCCTATATACTTTAAATCACCTCTAGATGACCGATAATATTTAATGCAATGTAAATAGTTTTTGTACCTTATTGTTTGGGAACTATGACAAGAGAAAACATCTGGACATGTTCAGTATGGATGCAATATTTTTTCTAGTATTTTTGATCCGTAGTTGATTGGATCCACAGATGCAGACTACGGATATGAAGGCCAACTATACCTGGAGGCCGAGTCCTCAAAGGGGCAGGCCATGCCGGTTATAAATTTATAGGCTCTCAGTTCCAAATTCACCCTCTTAGCATTTGTGAAAATGGATCCGGGGCCTTTAGATGTTCCCTTAACAGCTGGTATGGAGGCTTTGCCAGAAGGCACTGAAGAAACATTGCAGGAAAGAAGGGCTGTGCTTCCTGGTTCTGACAGGCTCACTTGAAAGCAGCACGTGCTGCTGTCTCTAGCATCAGGCTCCCGCAATGCATGGCAGCCTACCTGGCACGCTCTCCTTCCGGGACAGTTGTGTAGCAGAGTGTCTGCATGAGACTCTACCAGGGACAGCTTTCTCCAACACACCACAAGATAGACTGTGAATGAGATCCAGAGGGCAGATTTTCAGCAAGGTCTAAGTATCAGCCTTGGACACTCATGTCAACCCCAGAAGTCATGCATAGCTGCTCTTTGTGATTTGTTACCCTTACATTTTTTTGAGCCGGAGTCTCACTGTCACCCAGGCTGGAGTGCGGTGACAAGCTCACATCCACTGCAGTCTTGACCTGCTGAGCTCGGCGATCCTTCCACCCCAGCCTTCCAAAAAGTAGCCAAACTACAGGCACGCGCCACCACGCCCAGTTAGTTTTTGTGATCTGTTGTAGAGAGGAGGTTTTGCTATGTTGCTCAGGCTGGTCACAAATCCGAGCTCAGGCAATCTTCTCGCCTCTGCCTCCCAAAGTGCTGGGATTACAGGAGTGAACTGTGCCCAACCTACATTCTCTTTACTACAGGCCAGTCCCTCACTACTACCAACCCCTGTTGGAGTTAACAATTTTTGAAATTGAACTTTTCTTAGAATACATTCTCTCTCTTGATGGCCCAGACTGATCAAACCTGGACTAAATCAGCACTAGTTTAGACTAGATGGTGGCAAAGAATGAAAAGTGAGGAGGTTGTTCAAGAGATACTTACAAAGTAAAATTGAAAGACTTGTTTAAAAAAAAAAACCAACTGGGTAATAGAGTGGGGGTGGGGGAGTGGGAGTATGTCTACTGCATTAATCTCCAGCTTATGCAACTAGTTTATTTTTGGGGTCTCGACTGACTGGACCTGGACTAAGATGGCACAAGCTTACACTAGATAATGGAAGAAAATGGAAAGAAGTGGGTAGGCTGCCCTTCGTAATAAGAGATTATTACCAGCCGGGCTTGGTGGCTCACCCTGTAATCCCGCGCCTTCAGGAGGCTGAGGTGAATGGATTGCCTGAGCCCACGGGTTCGAGACCCGCCTGGGCAGCGAGACCTCATCTCTACAATAAATCAAAAAATCAGTTGGGTGTGGTAGCGCATGCCTGTAATTCTAGCTACTTGGAAGGCTGAGGTGAAAGGATCGCCGGAGCCCAGCAGGTCGAGACGGGGCAACAGAGTGAGACTCCAACTCAAAAAAAGAAAAAAGAGAAAGATTATTACCAGGCTGGGCACAGTGGCTCAAGCCTGTAATTCCAGCACTTTGGGAGGCTGAGGTAAGGGGACTGCCTGAGCCCAGGGGTTCAAGACCAGCACTCAACTTGATGAGACCTTGTCTCTACAATATATCAAAAAATTAGCCAGGCATGGTAGTGCACACACCTGTAGTTCTGACTGCTTGGAAGGCTGAGGCAGAAGGATCGCCGGAGCCCTGCAGGTTGATGCTGGGGTGGCCGTGAGCCTGTGTGCCACCGTACTCCAGCCTGGGCTATGGTGTGAGACTCTGACTTAAAAAAAAAAAAAAAAAGGTCATTACCAAGAAAAATGGAAAGGGCTTGATAACAGAGTGGACAAGGGAGGGGCTGGTGATGAATTCCTCCTACAGGAATTTCCAGCTTATATAACTGGACAGATGGTGGAATCCTGGTGGAATCCACCTGGAAAAAACAGGAAAAGGACCAAATTTGAGAGAGAAACTCCCCAAGCTGTTTTGAACAATGTTGAGTTTTAAGACACCCAAAATGGGGCTGGGCACGGTGGCTCAAGCCTGTAACCCCAGCACTTTGGGAGGCCGAGATGAGAGAATTGCCTGAGCCCCCAGGTTGGAGACCAGCCTGGGCAACTTGGCGAGACCTCATCTCTACATAAAATCAAAAAATTAGCCAGGTGTGGTAGTGCATGCCAGTTACTTGGAAAGCTGAGGCAGAAGAATCACCTGAGCCCAGTGGGTCAATGCTGGGGTAGCCGTGAACATGCCACTGCACTCCAACTTGGGCAACCGAGACTCCAACTTAAAAAAAAAATTAGCCGGGTATGGTAGCATGTGCCTGTAGTTCCAGCTGCTTGGAAGGCTGAGGCAGAAAGATCACCGGAGCCCAGCAGGTCAACGTTGGGGTAACCGTGAGCTTCCCCCTGCACTCCAGCCTGGGCGATGGAATGAGACTGACTCCCAAAAAAAAAAAGACACCTCAAATGATTAGGCAGTTGGCTCTAACACTCAAGAGTGTAGAGAAGTCTGGGATTAAAATCTGCTTGAGTCACCTCTGTTAAGTGGCAAGTGAAGACAGAAAGGGTCTGGGATGGAGTCTTGGAATCCCAAGTGTTCATGGGCAGCCAGAAGAGACAGCCGGCAAAGGGAATACTGGAGCTGCCAGAGAAGTGTAGGAAAAAAGGACAGCGTTGCATCCAAGAAGTAAAGGGTAGCAGCCACGGACGTGGCTCTGGTCTCCCTTTAAGAGAACCCACTGTGGTTGACTGACACCTCCACCTGCTTTCCACATCCTCAGATCTGCCACAGTGCTCGTGCCAAAGCCACACTTCCTCCAGGCTGCTTGCAGCCCAGGACTGAGCTTGAGGGAGCAGTTTCTGCCTGAATCTTCTGAGAGGCTCTCTCAGCTCTGGGCCTGGCTGAGACTTCCTCAGAAATGTGCCACAGTGAGGAACTCATCCTATTTCCTTCCTTCTCTGCTCCCTTACACAGGCCTGCACTGTAGCCTGAAACTGCCAGCCTCCAACCCTCTAGTTAAGCACCACAATAATCTATCGTTACAAGTGCAAACGGACACACCAGCCACCAGTTGACTAGAGGCAAGCATGATGTGCACCAGATGACAGACTGTAGGGCAGAGTTCGCGAAGATTAAAAAGGAAGATAAATCTGTCCCTTAGCTAGAAGCCAAAGGAAAGGACATAAAACAAGAGGCTGGTTTAAAAACAGGAAGATATTTAATCCGTTCCAAAAAACACATCAGGAAATGAGGAGAACCATAGCAAAATCATCTACCTATACCAGACGTAGGATGTCATTAGCTTCGTGCTTATTCCTAGAATCCTGAGACTTGATGTTTGGAAGAAATCTGTCCTTCAGCTACTCAGAAATAAGTTACATATATTTGAAAAAGTTCTGCCCTGCTGAAGCTAGAAGGAATTCAATGAGCAGGAGAAAAGAACAGCTGGGGGACAGGGCAGGTCCATCCCAGGCAAGTGGGCTCCTCTGACGCTCTGGTGTGGCCAGAATCCGCACAAACCGGGCTGGATTAGGACACCTGCCGGCAGGCCCCAGCTTCAGGATTCACATTACTGTCCTCAGCCAAAGCCCTCAGGAGCAAAGGCCACCTTCAAGCACCCTGCTGGTTGGTTTCATCATTATCGCGCCTCTTCCAAATCTGTGAGAAATGAAAACACACACTGAAGAGCTGGTCTAGGAAGCAGCCAGTCAATAAATAGTTATCAAATACCTGTTCTATGCCAGGCAATGGACAACCTGTCACCCCACTTGTGTACCTGCTACAGCCCCTGAAAATGCCTTTCATTCTATTTTCAAGTTTCTACTCATTCTCTCCCTCTCTTTCTAAAAATTCTCTTTCTAAAAAGGATGCACGGCCAAGTATACAGCAGTAGACAAGGCCATGAGGAAACAAAAGAGCTGTCTCTGAGGAGCGAGGCAGCACATGTCTTTTACAAAACTGTGGCTTTTCTTAGTCTCTTCCTTCTTTTGCCAGGTACTAGAACAGCTACAAAAAGAGAAAGCAGAGATACTCTGTGCTCCAAGGGCTCTCAGTCCGAAGGAGAAGACAGCCAAAATAGCATGGCTGACACTCAAAAAGGCATGAGGAGAGGCCAGGGGATCCCAGCAAGAACACTGCCTGGGTGTTGGAGACAGCTCAGGGCTGACATGTGGCCAGCTTCCTCATAGATCACAGACCTCTACAACACCTGGCCATAGACACAACTTGCTTTACTCGCTCATAACTTTCCAGGCATTCCCGCTCTCTTCTCTTCTGAAAATCTGCTTGATTTACAGGGCCATACAATCTGGTCCCCGCCACTCCTCAGTATATATCCCAGCAGGCCCCTGGCCCTCCCACCAAGGTTCTAACTCCACCAGCCCTCCTGCCTTGGTCCACTCCTCCCACCGGCCCCACACCCCACCCATCTAGCACCCACTGGGTCTGGGGCCGATTCACCTGAATGTAAGCCTCCGACAGCGTGATCATCTGGGGAAGGATGTCAGTCACCTGGAGGTCTTGTAATTCATACCATTTGCCAGTTCCCTGCAGGAAGTATGAAGGGCTGGCTTAGTTGGCTCCCTAAAACCAAAAACGGTGTACCAGGAAGGGCTCACAGACAAGAGTTTAAAAAATCAGGGCTGGGCACAGTGGCTCACATCCATAATCCCAGCACTTTGGGAGGCTGAAGTGAGAGGATTGCCTGAGCCCACAGGTTCGTGACCAGCCTGGGCAACTTGGCAAGACCTCATCTCTACAGTACATAAAACACTTAGCCAGGCATGGTGGCGTGTGTCTGTAGTTCCAGCTACTTGGAAGGCTGAGGCAAAAGGACTGCCTGAGCCCAGCAGGTCAAGGCTGTGGTGGCTGGGAGCATGCCACTGTCCTCCAGCCTGGGTGACAGAGTCAGACTCCAGCTTGGAAAAAAAAAAAAAATCAGAAGAACAGTCACCAGATGTGACCCAGACAGAGTCATAAAGAAGAGGGTGCATAACCTCTGCCGGGCACAAGTCAATTCACAAAGCTTTTGATGGATTGATCATCACAAACTTCATTCCTATCAATGATTCCGTGAGGTACGATGGAATCTCAGTTTCTGTACTTTTTTTTTAAGTCAGAATCTCACAATGTCGCTCAGACTGGAGGGCAGTGGCACGTTCATGGCCACCACAGCCTCAACCTGCCGGGCTCAGGCAATTCCTGCACATCAGCCTTGAAAGCAGCTGGAACTAACAGGCATGCGCCACCACGCCCAGCTAATTTTTTGATTTATTGTAGAAATGAGGTCTCGCCAAGTTGCCCAGGCTGGTCTCAAACCTGTGGGCTCAGGCAATCTCTCACCTCAGCCTCCCCAAGTGCTGGGATTATAGGCGTGAGCCACCATGCCCAGTCTGTACATCTTTTAAGAAGAATTTAGGTTGCCTGAGCCCACGAGTTCGAGACCTGCCTGGGAAACTTGATGAGACCTCATCTCTACAATAAATCAAAAAGTAGCCAGGCGTGGCAGCGTGCGCCTGTAGTTCCAGCTACTTGGAAGGCTGAGGCAGAAGGATCGCCAGAGCCCAGCAGGTCGAGGCTGCAGTGGCCGGCAGTGTGCCACTGTACTCCAGTCTGGGCAACAGAGTGAGACTCCAACTCAAAAAAAAAAAAAAAAGAATAATAATTTAGGCACATACTAAAGAGAAGAAAGTGGAACTTTCTACTGCTCATCTAAGACGTCTCCTTCCTACTCAGAAGTGACAGACTAGACACTCTCACTTGGGAGGTGCAGTGCCAACTACTGAGAGAACATAAACATGGACACTCCCCACTCTCCACACCCTCACCCCAAAGAATAGAAGCAAGACACAATCCCAAAAAGTGACCTTGGTGGACACTATGCTTCATACTAAACTGCTGCAAATACAGCAAACACTGCAAATACAGCAAGAACTACCTCACTTCATGCTTCCCTGAGCAAGGGAAAAAGAAGTTTCTGGATTAAGGCAAAGTACTTCTGGCAGCCAACCTGCCTTATCCACCCAAACTTCTAAGAAATGTAGAAGACCAATATCATAGAATATAGGTAATCCTGGATATTCCAACAATTCAGAAGACAGGAAAAATAAAGCAAGCTCAGATCACATAAGCAAGCCCCTATTCCTTGTTCAAGGACTAGTTAAGAACATGGAATCTGAAGCCAAGTATCTGGGTTCAGATCCCAATTCTATAGCCATCAGATAAATTACTCAAGGCTGGGCATATTGGCTCATGCCTGTAATCCCAGCACTTTGGGAGGTCAAGGCAGGAGGATTGCTTCAGCCCAGGAGTTTGAGACCAGCCTAGGCAACACAGCAAGACTCTGTCTCTACGATTAAAAAAGATAATTTACTCAAACTGTGAGCCTACATTTCCTCATCTGTAAAAAGGATGCTACTGATACCCGCCTAGAGGTGTGTTTTAAGGATATAAATGAGATTAATGTCCATGAAGCACATAGTAAAGCACTTGATAAACAGACAGTTATTATTAAACTGATAACAGCTAGTTACTATTAAGCCCATAGTCTCAAAAGAGACTAATCAAATTAGAACAATATGTGCTGATAATCTATGTGATAACAAATACATCTCAAGTACGTTTTATTTTCAGCTTGAGTTAAATTCACAAAATTCTGAGCAAAAAAATGAACCTCTAAACTCGTGTTTCACATACTTTACTTTTGTACAAATCAGAAATGAAGATTCTGATTTTGTAGGTTTGGGGGACCTGAAATTCTGCATTTCTTTTTTCACGCTTTTTTTTCTTTCTTTCTTTTGAAAGAGCATCTCCGTCTGTCATCCAGGCTACATTGAGTGCAGTGGTGTGATCATAGCTCACTGCAGCCTCACTATAGCCTTCAACCCCTGGGCTTAAGGAATCCTCCTGCCTCAGTCTCCCAAGTAACTAGGACTACAGGCCTGCACCACCACAACCAGCTAATTTTATTTTATTTTTTGTAGAGACAGAGTCTCACTTTGTTGCCCAGGTTGGTCTCCAACTCTTGGTCTCAAGCAATCCTCCTGCCTTCACCTCCCAAAGTGCTGGAATTATAGGTGTGACTACCCGCCCCACCAGATTCTGCATGTCTAACAGCTCTCAGATAATGCTGACGTAGCTGGACCAAGGATCCCACTTTGGGTGGTATGGCTCTAGTCTAGGGCACAGGTTCTCAAGTCTGGCTGCACATCAGAGTCTCTAGGGGGACTTTCAAACATCAAGTGCCAGCTTCCACCTCCAGACAATCTCCGCAGTCTCATAACTTTGGTGCTGATTGATGTTTTGAGCCAGTAATTCTTTATCACAGGGGCTCTCCTGTGCACTGCAGAATATATACCAATATCCCTAACCTCTGTCCCAGTTGACCACCACTGTTCTAATGTGATTGGCCTGGGATGGTCCCCAGGGATTAGGATTTTTAAAAGCTCCCCAGGTGAGTCCAATGTGAGCCAAAATTGAGAAATGCCCTAAACTAACCACAGACAGCTGTTACTTCCAGAGTCCTGAATCCAAGGCCAAGCAAGGGTAAACTGAAGGGAACTGCCCTCTGAAATGCCAAAGGAACACCACCTGGCTTTGCCACCCAGCCATGAGACAGTCAGCAGCCACTCACGTGATGGAGCACATGGATCCGGTAGGAGCCCTCAGAGGGCTTGCCATCATGTACAATGTTGGCAATGAGGTCATAGGTGGTATTCTTGTGTACTGCTTGAACTTCTTCAGATAAGTATTCTCGCAGATCCACATTTCTGGAGATGATGAAAACAAAGTCAGAATACCAGACAAAGGGAAACCGTTCTACTCAAATGGACCACAAAAGTTGTCGGGCCCTGTTTTAGGACCTGAGCTCTGGGTAGGATTGCTGAGCCTTTTGAAAGTCTAGGTTGGCCGGCATTCACAAAACATGCCAACAAGAATGACAGACTCTATGGGAAAAGCACCTTTCAAAAGCATGTCTAGGAGTCAAGAGCGCAGAGCCTGGACTCATTCGGACCTGAGATGGAATCCTGGCACTGCCAATTCAGCACTATGTGTGAGTTGAAGCCCGTTACACAACCTTAGCCTCTCTGACATGAGAATGAGAATCACGGTTTCGTTGAAGATGTGAGAATGAAGCAAGACAGCAGTTGTAACCTGTCTCACCCATTGTCCCACGTGGGAACTCAGCTGCAGCTGCAGTATGCAGTCAACACCTGATCTTTGGACTTAGGCTGCGGAAGGTATGACCACATCATTCCATGGACTGCCACTGTGTGTCGTTGTTGTAACAAGCTCAATATGACAAACCAGGCAGATGACTCAGATTTGTTTTCTTCTATTTTCTGAAAACCTGCTTCTTTGATTGTTTGCCTTTTTTCCTTTTTTTTTAAGATTAGAAAATACAGTTTATTTAAAGTAAATTAATGAGAGAGAGAAAGAGAAGATTCACCTTCCCAAGGTGGGGGAGGGGGCCAAAGCCAGCGACTGTTTTCCTTTTAAGTAAATGGCAGAAAGGTGGCAAGTAACAGAAACCCACCCAAGCGAGCTTAAGCAGTAAAGGGGAATTTATTCAAGGTTTTCAGACTACAAAATGCAGCTGGAGCCAGGGCCTAGAGGGGAAACAGGACCCAAGAGAACTACTTGTCTCTCTTTTGTTTCCTTTGACATCAGCTTTATTTCCTCCCTCCTGAAGCCCAGCGTTCCCTACTACATGTGACCCACACCTTGGCTTCCACATTTCTCAGTTCCCATTGCTAAAAGAAACTACTGACTTGGTTCCTTCAACTGGGACTTGGAAACATTAGATTTATCTTTAATATCTAAACATTCACATTCAAATATGGAGAAGTATCCTTGGGGTAAAATCTTTTCCTGTTTTATGTGCTGAATTCTAGCTATCAGTCCATGAAGTACTATAATAAATGTTTACTGTGAAGACTGCACAAAGACAATTACTAAGAACTTGCATGGCTGGGCGCGGTGGCTCAGTCTGCCATCCCAGCACTTTGGGAGGCCCAGGCAAGAGAATTGCCTGGGCTCAAGGATTTGAGACCAGTCTGGCCAACTTGGTGAGACCTCGTCTCTACAATAAAAATCACAAAAACTAGCCGGGCGCAGTGGTGTGCGTCTGCTGTTCTAGTTACTTGGAAGGCTGAGGAGGAAAGGATCATCTAAGCCCAGCAGGTCGAGGCTGTTGTGGCCATGAGCATACCACTGCATTCCAGCCTGGATGACAAAGAGTGAGACTCCAATTCAAAAAAAAAAAAAAAAGAACTTTCAGATAGTTAAATAGGAAAATATACTGACAGTTAACATAACTATTAAGAGAACAGGTTAACGATGTAATTTTAGGGAAAAAAACCTATCATTTTGGAGCCTACAAATATTTATAAAAATTAAAATAAGCCGGGCTCGGTGGCTCAGCCTGTAATCCCGCGCCTTTGGGAGGCTGAGGTGGGTGGATTGCCTGAGCCCGCAGGTTCGAGACGCACCTGGGCAACTTGGTGAGACCTCATCTCTACAATAAAACAAACAAAAAATTAGCCGGGCGTGGTAGCGCATGCCCGTAATTCCAGCCACTTGGAAGGCTGAGGCAGAAGGATCGCCGCCGGAGCCCAGCAGGTCGAGGCTGCGGTGGCCAGGAGCGGCCAATGCACTCCAGTCTGGGCGACAGAGTGAGACTCTAACTCAAAAAAAAAAAAAAAAAAAATTGTCCAATGTGCTACCAATAATTATGTAAAACACAATAATGTTCTCTCTGGAAGGATTCACAAGAAACAGCTAATGGTGGCCATATCCAGCTATATGGCTCTCTCTGAATTTAGACTATGTGAATATAATAACTGTTCAAAAATAAAAAAGTTTTAAATGGAAGCCTATAGTAATAAACAAATATACAATCTTGTTCTAATTATTTTATGTAGCCTTTTTTTTTTTGGAGATAGTTCTTGCTCTGTCGACCAGACTGGAGTATTATACATAAGAATTCATGACTGAACAAAAACTATTCAAGTAGCAAAAGAGAAAGTTGCTTTAGAAAACAGGCAAAAGAGCAAACTATACTCATCTCCCAAATCCAAACACCAGACCAATTAAGAGAACGACTAATTAGCTGTAAGTGAAACTTTAAACCTGTCCTCAAAAATCCCCATCTCCAAATAACCAGAGGGCACCTAGTCATCATGAATCCGAACTCTCTGACAAAAAGAGGGAGTGTTAGCTGGACACAGTGGCTCACACCTGTAATCCCAGCACTTTGTGAGGCCAAGGCAAGAGGACTGCCTGAGACCCCATCTCCACAATAAATCAAAAAATCAGCTCAGCATGGTGGCGCACGCCTGTTGTTCCAGCAACTTGGAAGGCTGACGTAGAAGGATCGCCTAAGCCCAGAAGGTTGAGGCTGTGGTGGCTGGGAGCATGCCACTGCCCTCCAGCCTGGGTGATAAGAGTGAGACTCAAACTCAAGTAAATCAATAATTCAGCAATTCAATAAATTAATCATTCCATAAATAAATAAAATACAGGAGAAGACAGAGAAGACAGGGAAAAAGGTACAGACATTTGGGTAAGCTGGAATCATACTATTCCGGAAGTCATTACAGTGCATCAGATATTTAACGTGCAGGTTTCCACACTTAAGTCACATGGTTTGATGTTCTCTAAAAGGCTGACTAGTTAAGAAGCAAGCTTTTTCTTAACTTCTCCGAAGTAAGCCTTACGAAAGAATCCAAATGCAACCTGTGGGAAAATAAATATCCTCCAGGCCCAACATAAAAGAAACCAAGGGAGCACGAAACTTTCTGTGGCCAATGAGCAGCAAGTGTCATCAATGCAGTCTTCCTCCCTCTGGAGCTGCTTTTGGAGTCAAGACCGCTCTTCCCAACCAGGAACAGACTGAGGCCTGTGGCAATTCACAAGAGGTCAGTTCTGAACCAAGCCTTGATATGCAGACTTTTGAAGAAAGTGCCTCTGTGGTACTGCTCAGGGTGGCAAATGGTGGGCCTTCATTCGTCATTCAGTGGGCCCTGGTTCACTCTACTCAACATACAAACAAGATGCTCACAAAGAACAAGTAAAGAAAGAGAGAAGAAGAAATTTTCCTATAATCCTCACTGCGAAGGCTCCCTCTCCTCACCACCGCACACCTCCTTGCCCATTCTAAGATTCTTGGTAACCATGGAATTCAGAAATACTGTAATAAAATATTGTACCTAGAAGGACCCTCAGGGCCCATCTAGTCCAAGCCTCTCATTCTGTCCACGAGAGAATACATCCAGAAAATAAGCAAACGACACATCTAAGGTCCACCACTAGGACAGCCTGGAACTCTGGCCTCTTAAACACCACAGAATTAAGAACTAGAACTATTTTCAAAGGAGAAAACTAGCAGTCATGATATAGCTTGGAAAACTAAGAAATGGAAGGGAATGAAAGGAGAAAGAAACAAGAAAATGAGCATGCATCCATTACAACTCCAAATTAAACTCCAAGCTCTGTGAAGCTTTAACAAAAAAAGACTAAAAAATAAATGTTTTAAAAGACTACTGAGTTATCACCCATCCCCATCTTGTCTGTTTTTGAGTTGGGGGTCTCACTCTGTCGCCCAGGCTGGAGGGCAGCAGCACACTCACGGCCACCCAGCATCGACCTGCTAGGCTCTGGCGATCCTTCCACCTCAGCCTTCCACGTAGCCAGAACTGCAGGCGCATGCTACCACACCCAGCTAATTTTTTATTTATCGTAGAGACGAGGTCTCGCCAAGTTGCCTAGGCTGGTCTCGAACCCATGGGCTCAGGCAATCCACTCAACTTGGCCTCCCAAAGCGCTGGGATGACAGGCTGAGCCACCGAGCCATCCCCATCTTTATTATGAATTGTCTCAGGACTCCACTCGCATCTTATCTCAACACCAGCAAACTGAAACCCATGCTTCTTCCTGCAGCCCTGACACCAGATTTCTCCACATTCCTCCACTTCCTCAGAGACACCTTCAGAGTACGAAAACTTTGTCCCTTGAGAATTGAAAATCAGTGGTCTACTCCAAAGGGGGGTCTTTCAGTCTTCTGAGTTAGAAGGTAGCAAACTAGAAGCATCTGGTGCAACTCAAATTTCCCATAAAATATTCACAAATGAATCCCAGCACTTTGGGAGGCGAGAGGATTGCCTGAGCCCAGGAGTTCGAGACCAGCCTGGGCAACTTGGCAAGCCCTCATTGCCACAATAAAGTAAAAAATTAGCCAGATGTGGTGGCGTGCACCTGTGATTCTAGCTACTTAGGAAGCTGAGGTGGAAGGATTGCCTGAGCCCAACACTCCAGCCTAGGCAACAAAGTGAGACTATGATGCAAAAAAAACAAAACAAAACTCACAAATATGCATAAAGACAGAGACAACTGCATGTTAAACTAAAGAAGACCATACATCAAAATTTACAACTTCCCGTCAAAAGGAAGAAATTGAGCACACTCTCGATTTTAACCTCTGCAGAAAAATAGAACGGACTCCAAGATGACAGGACAAACACAGAGCCATCCCCAAAAGCTGTGCCTAGCTAACAGTGTGCAAGAAGCTGTGATGACCAGCACAGAGAGGGGCAGAACTTCACTGTTCGGGTGATCTTCAAAACGAGGTGGAATTCTCACTGTCCCACCCCGCTTGCATCAACTCGTCTTCCCCAGGCCAAAGATTGATTCCCAGCCAGCAGCAGGAGAGAAGGCAGATGGTCTCCCAGTAAACATCTGCCTTTGAAGTCCATGGGATATGCGTATCCTCTCAACAGAAATGCTTATGTGGTGGCGGTAAGCTCTGTTCCTTGCAGCCCCCCACTAAGACAGTCCAAAATCAGCAGTGGTGCATACATAGGAAGAGAAAGTCAGGCTCACTCCCCATAAAAGGAAGTGAAGTAGAGGGACACTTACGTAATCGGGAAGTTGACAATAGTGGGATTCTTCTCAACAAAGAAGTTGTTCTTAGTGAATCTCTTTATACAAAAGATGAGATATGGAGGCAGCTTGGTGAGCTGGAAACGCTTCAGAAAGTTCTCCTTGTACGTCTTGTATTCCTAGAGAAAGAAAATTCTCAAATTAGTGCTAGCATTCAGCAGGTGTTGAAGCAGAGGCATGAGCTGTGTTTTGTTTATGTAATTTTGTCTCACTGCTAGAGTTTAGAAGACACCTGGTCCCAGAACTGCACACAAATCTGAGGCCGAGCAGCTTGGCAAAAGCTGGTCAACACACCTCAAGTGCCGGCCACATTTCAGCCAGCACAAGCTCTAACAGACAACACAAGACTCTATCCACAGGAATATGAGTGCCAGCTTTTATGAGGGAAATAAGGCGGTCAAGTGAAAAAGATTTGTTAAAAGCTGCAGAATTAAACCACACAAGCTTAATTCAAAGGAAGGAAAAACGAATTTCCTGACTTCTGCAGCAGTGAGCAGCCCCGCATCACTAAGAGTTCTCCAGCAGAGGTGGTAACCACTTCCTGCGAAGGCCCCGAGACTCTGGACCAAGCTCAGTCTGGCAGGCGGCATTCACTGAGGGCTCACTCAGTAGCAAGCAGGTAGAGGACTTGGGGCATTTGCCCAAGCCACGGGGCATCAAAACTGATGAACAAGAACTTGCTCTTCCTTAACACAAATCCTTAGCCTTGGTAAAAAGAGAGAAGATACCAGTGAAAACATCCCTTTCTGGAATAGGTGAATTCCGGAAGAACAATAGACCTATCTAGGGAACCCCACACTTTCCAGGAAAATACTTTAATAACAGAGCTGGTTAGCCGGGCTCGGTGGCTCAGCCTATAATCCTGCGCCTTTGGGAGGCTGAGGTGAGTGGATTGCCTGAGCCCACGGGTTCGAGACTCGCCTGGGCAGCGAGACCTCATGTCTACAATAAATCAAAAAATCAGCCGGGCGTGGTAGCACATGCCTGTAATTCCGGCTACTCGGAAGGCTGAGGCGGAATGATCGCCGGAGCCCAGCAGGCGAGGCTGTGGTGGCCGGGAGCGGCCACTGCACTCCAGTCTGGGCGACAGAGTGAGACTCCAACTCAAAAAAAAAGAAAAAAACCAAATAACAGAGCTGGTCATGGTGGCTCACACCTATAATCCCGGCACTTTGGGAAGCCAGTGTGGGAGGATCCCTTGAGCCAGGTGTTCAAGACCAGCCTGGGCACCACAGTGAGATCTTGTCTCTACAGAAAAATTTTTTAAATTATCACATTTGTAAACCCAAAATTGTGAGACACAGAAGTGAGAGGATTGCCTGAATCCAGGGATTCGAAACCAGTCTAGGCAACTTGGCAAGACCTTGTCTCTTACAATAAATCAAAAAATTAGCTGGGCATGGTGGTCTGTACCTGTATTTCCAGCTACTCAGAAGGATCACCTGAGCCCAGCAGATCGAGGCTGCAGTAGCAGTGAGCATGCCGCCGCACCAGCCTAGGTGACAGAGTAAGATTCAGACTAAATAAATAAATAATTTTTTTTTGAGTTGGAGTCTCACTCTGTCACCCAGGTTGCATTGCAGTGGCACGCTCACAGCCACGATAGCCTCGACCCTCTGGGCTCAGGTGACCCTTCCACCTCAGCCTTCCAAGTAGCTGGAACCACAGGCACTCGCCACTATGCCTTTGACTTACTGTAGATATGAGTCTCACTAAGTTTCCAGGGCTGGTCTCCAACCCATGGACTCAGGCAATCCTCTCACCTTGGCCTTCCTAAGTGCTGGGATTACAGGCGTGAGCCACCACAACCGGCAATAAATAAATAAATAAAATAGAAAACAAAAATATGAGTTGGATGTGGTGGTACGTGCCTGTAGTCCCAGCTTCTTGGGAGGTTTAGGCAGAAGGAGCACCTGAGCCCAGGAGGGCGAGGTCCAAGTGAACTGTGATTCCGCCGCTGCACTCCAGCCTGGGTGACAAAGTGAGATCCCCAACTCAAAAGTAAAATAAAAGAGTAAAAACAAAATAACATCAGGATTTGCATACTTCAAAACTATCTGGATGGTAACTTTATGAAATATCAAATAAAAGTTCCCCTTCCAGTATTACAGCATGAGGAATTCCACAGACTTGCTCCCTAGCAAAACTGGCTAAGATTACTAAAGGCTGGATAGCAAATGAAGAAACATTTACTAAAGAAAATGTTTTTCCTTAATGTTTTTCACAAAAATAAAATCTAGTAACCCGGTAAGCAAAACAAGAGTTCTGTGGTATTTGAACTGAGGACAAAGGACTAAGGTCTCTCATAGCTCTGAGAAAAACGTTCCACTCCAGAGGCACACCCAGTAACATGGCTCTCCCCAGTCTCCAGAGAGAAATCGTCCCAGGGAACAGATAGCAGCATTTCTCATCTTGCTCCAGCTACATGTTGCTAAGGCTAAATGACAGATAAGTGACCAAAACACATGCAAAAACAGATGAAAATAAAAAGACAAATCAAAATGTAGTTGAAGACTTCAATTCCTTTTTTATTTTTTTTTTGAGACATGGTTGCACTGTGTCACCCAGGCTGGAGTACAGTGATGTGATCCTGGCTAACCACAGCCTTGACATCCTGGACTTAAGTGATCCTCCCATCTCAGCCTCCCAAGTAGCTGGGACTACAAGTATATACCACCACACGGGGGCTAATTTTTATTTTTTATAGAGACATGGTCTCATATGTTGCCCAGGTTGGTCTCAAATTCCTGGGCTCAAGAGATCCTCCCACCTCAGCCTCCCAAAGTGCTGGGATTACAGGCATGAGACACTGTGCCCGACCCAATTCCTCACTTTCAATCATGGATAGAGCCAGGCATGGTAGCTCACGTCTGTAATCCCAGCACTTTGGGAGGCAGAAGCGAGAGGATTGCCTGAACCCAGGGGTTTGAGACCAGCCTGAGCAACTTGGCAAGACCTCGTCTCTACAATAAGTTTTTAAGAATTAGCAGGGCATTGTGGTGTGTGCCTGTGGTTCCAGCTACTTGGAAGGCTGAGGCAGAACAATAGCCTGAGTCCAGCAGGTCAAGGCTATGGTAGCTATGAGCATGCCACTGCACTCCAGTCTGGGTGACAAAGTGAGACTCTGACTCAAAATAACAACAACAGATAGAAGCAGCAGATAGATAATGAACAAAGAAAAAGAGGACCTGAACAACACAAAAACAACTGGATATAACAGACATATACAGAACATTCCACCAGCAACAGGAGAATGTATATTATTCTCAAATGTATGTGGCACATTCTTCAGGACAGACGATCAAATAAATCTCTATAAATCAGCCGGGCTCAGTGGCTCAGCCTGTAATCCCATGTCTTTTGGGAGGCTGAGGTGAGTGGACTGCCTGAGCCTGTGAGTTCGAGACCTGCCTGGGCAGCGAGATCTCATCTCTACAATAAATCAAAAAAATCAGCCGGGCGTGGTAGCGCATGCCTGTAAT
>NW_007070649.1:144398-163784 GCF_000164805.1 Carlito syrichta | reverse complement strand
AAAAAAAAAAAAAAAAAGAAAAAAAACTCTATAAATCTAAAAGGTTAGAAATAATGCAAAATATTCTGACCACAATGGAATGAAATTAGAAATCAGGAACAGAAAGAAAGTTGGGAAATTCACGACTATGTGAACACTAAATAATGCATGTCTAAACAACCAATGGGTCAAAGAAGAAATCAAAAAGGAAATGAGAAAACACTTTGAGATGGCTGGGCATGGTGGCTCATGGCTGTAATTCTAGCACTTTGGGAGGCCGAGGCAAGAGGATCACTTGAGCCCAGGAGTTCAAGACTAGCCTGGAAAACAAAGTGAGACCCCATCTTTACAAAAAAATTATTTTAAAAATAAGCCTGGGCCAGCCTCAGTGGCTCAGCCTGTAATCCCAGCACTTTGGGAGGCCTAGGCAAGTGGATTGCCTGAGCCTGCGGGTTCGAGATTTACCTGGGCAACTTGGCGAGACCTTGTCTCTACAATACATCAAAAATTAGCCACACGTGGTAGTGCACACCTGTAGTTCAGCTACTTGGAAGGCTGAGATGGAAAGATTGCTGGAGTCCAGCAGGTTGAGGCTGCGGTGGCCGGGAGCATGCCACTTCACACCAGCCTGGGCTACAGAGTGTGACTCCAACTCAAAAAAATAAATAAAAATAAATTTTTAAAAAGTTTCAGAGGGGGCACTGTAATTTAAGAGCTGGGGTGACCATAGCGAAGTACAATACATATAAGATCATGTAAATTTTTAATTACTACCCTTTCTTAAGAAAGGTTGTACTCATCCAGGGCACATGGTGTGTGCGGAACTTAGATGAGGGAAGAAACGGTCAGAGTACAACATTTACTTGCATGTTCCTGGCTCTGTCTGTTGACTAGATTATCTAAACAGTAGACAGGAAGGAACATTATGATCTTTTAGCCTCTTAGTTAGTAAACTTCCATAAAATAAATAGGGCACAGCTTTGTCATAGCTTTAATCCACTGAACGAATATGGTAATTCAACTACCTCTTTATCTGATTCTACTTTCCAAGAAGCCTTCCAGTGATAATTTGGTTTTCCATTTGCATATGCAGAACAATACATGTACTGTGGTAAGGCTTCATTTTCCTATAAAATAAAACCACAGCCCAGCAGGTCAACGCTGGGGTAGCTGTGAGTGTGCCACTGCCCTCCAACCTCAGAGACAGAGTGGGACTCCAACTCAAAAAACAAAAAAACCCACAAAAATATGGAGATTTTTTTTTTTAATTGGGGTGACCAGCTAGAAATACCAAGGCATCTGGGAGGCTCAATAAAGATAATACACTTCACAATAAATACATCACATACATGTGGTGACTCACAAGTATACCACATGTAATGAAAATGAAAAAGCTGAGAGAGCCACAGTAAGATTAGCAGGCAGGTATGCACATGGCTACCTTCTCAGTGATGCCATTGAACTTGGCCAGGATGTTGAAGAGCGGCACCTGGGGGATGATAAGCTGCTCCTTCTCATCCTTGTAGAGGGGTGCAGTAGGAAGGTCCAGCGTCAGGTACATGAAAGTGGACTCTACCATCGTTTCCTGGTACTCATCATTGTGGAGCAGCTGCTCCTTTTCTTCCGCTGGCTAGAAAGACGAGAAAGGAAAACGGGAAGGAGCTCATGTGAGCCGCACCCAGACCAACACAGAGAAAAATGACGCTTCTGTTATGGCAACACTGTCTTCATCTGAAGGCAATGAAGAGAGGTGCCTGAGAGACTGGGCAGTTTCCCATGCAGCAGCACCACCCGGTTAGATTAATTTAAGAACTAGTGGGTTTCCTTCGTCAAAGAGATTCTGCTTATATCCCAGATTATCTGAGACGCTCTCAGGTGATCTAGAATGCTTGGCAGCTGAGCTTCTGAAAAAACACACCAGCACCTCCCAGTGGCCAGATCACTTAAGCCAGCAAACCACAACCAACCACTAACTTCGGGACAAACAGCACCGGACAGGGGCTGTTGGGAGTTGCCACTAGGCAGGAGCTTTGTTGAACCTCTTCACGGGGCAGGCAGCCTTGCCAGTTCTCCACGCATCTCTTCATCTCCCCAAATGCCCTCATGCAACATAAACTGGACCAAGACTCCAGATTCGACTAACTCACCAGATCAGGGTGGGGGAGTTTTTTTGTGAAGATCCTCATGGATCCCTGGAAAACATCAGTCACAATAGCTGCACAAACAGAAAGCAAAATACAAATTTGGTGAGACTGGAGAACATGCCCAAAATATATTCCCAACTTCCAAAGTTCTGAAATTAACCAGCATCTTCTGACAAAAGACCCAGAGCTCTCACTAAACACCGAAGTCTCCCTTTGTAATATATACCACCATGGCACCTTTATAATTATTTGTGTAAACAATTATTCTATATCTCTTCCACAAGTCATCTTTTGTCTCTCCACACACAGTCTGGCTCATAAGAGAAAAAGGGTTTTTGAAATGAATGAATGATTTACAGAGCCTAAAGAAACATCAATCACAAAAAAAACTCACAAGCAAAACAGGGCACAACCAAGCAAGTTCCCATAACCACATGCTACCTGCAGAGGGAGAAATGCCCAGCCTGCATTGGACACAAAAGGAAAACAAAAGACTAGGAGATGAACCAGAACAGAATCAAAGCAATGAGACAGAAAGCACAACCAGGTTCTGGAATCCTGACAGGACGCAAGTGGGAGAACTCACAGGGTTAGCACAGCTTAAAGAGGGGACAGGGCTGGCTAGTGGAAAGACCACCAGGCTACAATCCCACATCAAGACACCATCAAGAGCTGGGTATGGTGGCTCATATGGCTCATACCTGTAATTCCAGCACTTTGGAAAGTAGAGGCAAGAATGCCCTGAGCCCAGGGGTTCAAGACCAGCCTGGGCAACTTGGCAAGACCTCGTCTCTACAGTTAAAAAAATAAAATTAGCTGGGCGTGGTGGCACATGCCTGTAGTTTCAGCTACTTGGAAGGCTGAGGAAAAAGGATCGCCTGATCACAGCAGGCCAAGGCTGTGGTGGCTGTCAGGGTAGCCACTGCAATCCAGCCAGGGCAACAGAGTAAGATTCCAATTTTAAAAAAAAAAGGCACTAACAAGGACATCAGAACACAGACAAGAAGAAAACTGCATCAGGCCTCCAAAGTGACTCACCTAGCTATGCAGTCTAGAAGCCAATAGCTATAATGAGCATTCATGAAAAAGAGCTAACTACTGTTAAGCCAATACGGATGCTGAAGAAAAGAGGGACTCCACGTCTAAGAATCCATAGACAACCAGCCTCATCCCTCTAAGTACAGAAACATGGTGAGGAACTAGCTTTTAGGCTGCTGTAACCTTCAACCTTCCAGTCAGGCAAACCACTCTGAGTCCTCATATTACCTCTTGCAGTGGGAACAGACTAGAAGTCTACAACATGCTGCCCAGTCCGTTGGTTTGAAATTGGATCAGGACTTCTAGGGCACAATTGTATCTACTCTGCATATTAAAAACACTACTGAGCCGGGCTCGGTGGCTCAGGCTGTAATCCCATGCTTTGGGAGGCTGAGGTGAGTGGACTGCCTGAGCCTGCGGATTCGAGACCCGCATGGGCAACTTGGCGAGACCTCATCTCTACAATAAATTTTTTTTAAAAATCAGCCAGGCATGGTAGCGTGTGCCTGTAATTCCAGCTACTCGGAAGGCAGAAGGATCACTGGAGAGCCCAGCAAGTTGAGGCTGCAGTGGTACTCCAGTCTGGGCGACAGAGTGAGACTCCAACTCAAAAAAAAAAAAAACCACTGGAGCCAGTGATTACAATGACTCACACCTGTAATCCCAACACTTTGGGGAGCCAACAGAGGAGGATCACTGGAGACCAGGAATTCATTACCAGCCTGGGCAACATAGTGAAACCTTGTCTCCCCCAAAAATTAAAAAATTAGCCAGGTGTGGTGGCATACACCTGTAGTCCTAGCTACTTGAGAGGCTGAGGCAGGAGGACTGCTTGAATCCAGGAGCTTGAGATTGTGGTGAACCATGATCATGCCACTGCACTCCGGTCTGGGTGGTTGACCAGGACTCCGTCACTCAAAAAAAAAAAAAAAAGAAAAAGACAAATGTGGGAATATTACCACATTCCAGCAAAACATATGGAAGAGGCTATCTAGGAAGAAAATTTAGCCTGTGTTGCCACAGATACTACCTCTCCCAGATGAAGATTTAAGAACAAAAGGATGGGAAGTTGCAAGGTTTCTTCAAAGGGAGCAAGAGAGTTCCTTTGTATGAGTAACATGACTTACTCTTCTTTTTCTTCTTTGTGCCCCCCAGAGCTGAGTGCAGAGCATTCAGAAACCAAGACAGAAAGTCGACTCCATCCCCTGGAAAAAAGAAAGGTGAGCATGTTGAAACTGAGAGGGATCAGAGTAGCCCAAAATACGCGCTGGTCGGCATGCCTGGTCTTCCTCCTTCCCCTCTGGCCATGTCATCCCATCCCACACCTGTGCATCCTCCTATCTGATCATGAAATGCTGGCACTCCTCAAGGTCAAGCACATACTCCTCCAACCTTTACTCTCTCCCCCTAGGCTCTCTGATTCACAGCAGAACATATCTCGTCACCTAGTGACAAACAAAACAAATGAATGCTGACCTCTTAAGACCTACTTCTCAGCAGGGCTCAGTGGCTCAGCCTGTAATCCCGCACTTTGGGAGGCTGAGGTAAGTGGATTGCCTGAGCCCGCGGGTTCAAGACCTGCCTGGGCAACTTGGCGAGACTTCATCTCCACAATCAATCAAAAAAATTAGCCGGGTATGGTAGCGCACGACTGTAGTTCCAGCTACTTGGAAGGCTGAGGCGGAAGGATCACCGGAGCCCAGCAGGTCAAGGCTGTGGTGGCCGGGAGCGGCCACCGCACTCCAGTCTGGGCAACAGAGTGAGACTACAAAAAAAAAAGACCTACTTCTCTAGGGTAAGCTCAGACTTCCTTCCTCCCTTCTCTAGCTCACAAAGATTCCAGTCCTGCAGGAAGGTGACTTTTCCTAGCACCAGGACCAAAAAGGCATTTAGGGGTGTCTAATCCAAGGGATTCTGGGAAGAAGCAAACAGGCAATACTCCTGATCCATAAGAATGCTATCTAAGGAAACTGCCACCCAGGAATTTCTGGATAATGGCTTTCTCACTAAGATTTGCTTCTGTTTACTTCCGTTTTGCTCACCCAATTAAAATCTCAAAGACTATCTCGTATCTTCCTTAACCTCATTTTCCTAATCGAAAAGGACTGAGACTCCAACTCAAAAAAAAAAAAAAAAAGAAAGAAAGAAAGAAAGAAAAGGACTGACAACTCCACAGAATACTTTTTTATTACCCTCACACAGGATGCATGGAATGTGACAACAGGAACCTCTTAGCACATAGAAACACTAGGCAGCTGATAATTTGCTAGGTCTCAGGACTGAGAAAAGTGAGTCTATGTGACACACAACTATGATACCCAACAGTGGCTATGACAGGAAGAACTGGATACGTTTATTCTTAGGATACTCTGATTTTTCTGCAACTCTACAACGAATTATGCTATCGCTTTCCAGTGCTGTCGAAAGTTGAGATGACCCAATATTTACCTTCAGGCCAGGCGTCATCTATGAAACCCTGTGAATGTGGACACAATCATCCATCGATGGCCCACAAAATATTCACTCTTAGCTGGATACAGTGGCTCAGCCTGTCATTACAGCACTTTGGGAGGTGAAGGCAAGGATTTCCTGAGCCCAGGGACTTGAGATCAGCCTGGCCAACATGGTGAGACCTCTTCTCCACAATAAACCAAAAAATTAACCAAGTGTGGTGGTTTCGGTTACTTGGAAGGCTGAGGCAGAAGGATCGCCTGAGCCCAGCAGGTCAAGGCTGGGATAGCTGGCAGCGTGCCACTGCACTCCAGCCTGGGTGACAGAGTGACTCTGGGGGAAAAAAAATCATTCTCAACAGAAATCTCATACCTTGATGCAGTCTTAATATAAAAACCTGGGACCTCAGATAGAAAGTTGATCCAGAAACAAAAATGTATCATTAAACAGAAGCCACCCTATCATCTTAACTGTTGGGAATTCAATGGTCCTACATAGCACAATCAGGCTGTCCCTTGCTCAGAAGGGTGAGGTGCTCAGATTAAGATTTACTGGCCATTTTGTAAACTACTAAACCATCGATAAGCCATACTCAAATAGCTTAATAACTTCTGTTCACTTGAGAATAAATCATGGGGCTTCTGTTCAATATGTATTATCCATTCCAAAGTGTATGTTATTTCCTACTATCGTAAAGCCCCAAGGGCCCCACTCCTTACCTGCTCTGATTCCTTTTTTCTCATTAAAACAAGCAAATAAACAAACAAAAAGTCACTACTGAACTTTCCTTCCAAGTACCTCCTCATTAAGTACCAGAGACTCTTTTTTTTTTTTGAGTTGGAGTCTCACTCTGCTGCTCAGGCTTAGAGTACAGTGGCATGCTCACAGCCACCGCAGCCTCGAGCTGCTAGGCTCAGGCGAACCTTCCGCCTCAGTCTTCCAAGTAGCTGGAACTATAGGTACATGCTACCACGCCCAGCTTATTTTTTTATTTATTGTAGAGATGAGGTTTAACCAAGTTGCTCAGGCTGGTCTCAAACCCCTGAGCTCAGGCAATCCTCTCACTTTGGCCTCCCAAAGTGCTGGGATTATAGGCTTGAGCCACCATGCCCAGCCTCTTTTTTAAGAGAGACAGTCTCACACTGTTGCCCAGGCTGGAGTGCAGTGGTACAATCATAACTCGCTACAGCCTCAAATCCTGAGCTCACGCAATCCTCCTACCTCAGCATTCCAACTGGCTAGGACTAAAGGTCAATGCTACCATACCTGACTAATTTTTTACCTGACTGTTTGCTTGGCTGTTTTGTTTTGTAGAGACAAGGTTTCCCTATATTGCCCAGGCTCTCCACGGACCCCTGGAACCCAGCTCCTTGCAGACTCTCTCTGAGGCAGGCACATCTTGCTCCTGCCCACCATGTCCTCTCTACCTGGAATGCTCACCTCCAACCAGTATCCTCCTCTACGTAAAGCCCAGGGGTTTCTTCTTCCACTCTGGCCTGCAACCTGCCTTCCACATATTCAGTCGGGCGGGGGACCTTGCTCCATGCTCGCTCCCACAGCACTGCTTCCTCTGTCACAGCACTGAACACCCTAGGGTTACTTTGGACTTTCTTAAAGGCAGTTGAAAATTGCTTATTTGTTTGCTTTTTAGAGATAGGATGTCACTATGCTGCCCAGGAGACAGCCTCAAACTCCCGGACTCAAGAGATCCTCCCACCTAAGCCTCCCAAGTAGCTGGGACTATAGGTTCATGCCAGCATGCCCAACCTTTCTACATAACTATCTTCCCCATTAGGACTGGGAGCTCCTTGAAGAGACAAACCATGTTTCTTATCCCCGCAGATCCAAAAATCATGAATGAATGATGAATAAACTGATGTGGATGCTGAAGGATACCTTATGAAATTCAGTTAATACCGTTACTCACTTTATTCACAAGCAATAACAAGTCGGGTTTGGGAAGATAAAGACAGTCAAAGTAATTCATCAGAATACTCGACTGTGGGAAATGACAAAATGAGAAGCAGAGATGGCAGGTGCTTAGTAGGGACTGGTACCTTTCCCAGTGTCATGGTATTGCCCTAAGCCATGCAATTTGGTTTACCAAACAAGACAAACTTTCTGCCAGGCATAGTGGCTCACACCCGTAAACCCAGCACTTTGGGAAGCAGAGGCAAGAGGATTGCCTAAACCCTGGGGCAACTTAGCAAGACCTCGTCTCTATAAAAAAAATCAAGAAATTAGTCGGGCGTAGTGGTTTGCACCTGTAGTTCCAGCTACCTGGAAGGCTGAGGCAGAAGGATCACCTGAGCCCAGCAGGTGGAGGCTGCAGTGGCCATGAGCATGCCACGGCACTTCAGTCTGGGTGACAGAATGAGATGCTGACTTAAAACAAAACTAAGTTTTCTATTCAGCTGGAATCTCCCGAGATTCTGAGTAGAACAGACTGAACAGAAGCGTGAAGAACCTAACCACGGTATTCACTGAACACTTCTGGTTACTATCAAGATTCACCGCAAATGTTCATCAAACTTAAGTTTGTTGTCCTAAAGTCAGAGAAACATAAATGATGTGCTCCTTACCTTGTTTGGTGATCTGAAAAGTCTTCTTACTGCAAAGGACAACAGCCTGCAGCATTTCATGAGGAGAAACATGTGCCTTGAAATTTCGAGGGTTCCAGAGTTTTCTCATCAGCTCTCCAAAACGCTGGACCAATAAGAACATGATATCCCCTGGAGGACGTTTGATGTTCTTGTAATTGTCTTCCTCTAGGAAGTAGTTCCGGAGAGGAGGAACGTTGGATAGAGCCTGGAAATCAAAAACTCCAATTAACCCAAGCCTTTTTGTAAGACCCCTGAGAACCAAGCTTTTCCAACCAGCACTCTTCTAGCAGAACCTGGTGATATGCCCAAGACAGACTCACAGGGTCAAAAGGAAACAGACACTCAGAGACTTCTACACAGAGCTCACACTACCGAAATACCCTTCACACTGATTTTGATATGAAGCACAGCTCTGCAGACACTTTCCTGATGTGGATATTAAAAAAAGCTATTTAAAAAAAAAAAAAAAAAAAAGGATATTGAGCAACACATTTCACAATTGCAAAGTTGCAGAATCAACCTAAATGCCCATCAGCTGATCCGTGGATGATAAAAATGCAGCATACGTATGCAATGGAAGACTATTCAGCCACAAAAAAGAATAATAACTTGCCAGGCTCGGTGGCTCAGCCTGTAATCCCGCACCTTTGGGAGGCTGAGGTGAGTGGACTGCCTGAGCCCGCGGGTTCGAGACCCACCTGGGCAGCGAGACCTCATCTCTACAAGAAATCAAAAAATCAGCCGGGCGTGGTAGCGCGTGCCTGTAATTCCAGCTACTCGGAAGGCTGAGGCGGAAGGATCGCCGGAGCCCAGCAGGTCGAGGCTGCGGTGGCCGGGAGCGGCCACTGCGTTCCAGTCTGGGCGACAGAGTGAGACTCCAACTCAAATAAAAAAAATAAATAAAAGGAATAATATCTTTTGCTGAAACTTGGATGCAATTAGAGATCATCCTGAGTGAAGTCATATAGGAAAAGAAAACCAAGTAATGCATGTTCTCACTTATAAGTGGGAGCTAAGCGAAGGGTCTGCAGAGGCATATAGAAGAGTATAATAGGCACTGGAGACTCAGAAGGGGGAGGGGAGAAAGGGAGGAGGATGAGGGACCACATATCAGGGACAATGTACACTAGTGGGGGTGACAAGTACACCTAGAGCCCAGACTTCACAGCTATATGTTATATACGTATCATTTTTAGTTCACTGTCATCAGAAGCATCTGGATGCTGATGGCAACCACTTTGAGCACCTCTTGTAACTGCAGAAGTCAAACGTGACTTGGATTCATCTTTTGTTATAGTTTTATAGTTATACTCATTTTTGTTACAGTTTTTTCCTTTCTTAAAATGTGCTTTTGGCACCCTCTGTATACACGTTTAGAATGTATACACTATCACTAGGACAGAGTACCAGGGAAGGAAAGGAATGTAGCTTTCACTTGGTAATTTATACATTTCCCCCCCCAATAAGCCTATGTTTACATTTGTAATTTTTTAATCAATTTTTTCTTGAAGTGGGATTACTGTTTATTGTTTTATTTATCCAATGTTGTTTTTTTTTTTTTTTGAGTTGGAGTCTCACTCTGTCGCCCAGACTGGAGTGCAGTGGCCGCTCCCGGCCACCGCAACCTCAACCTGCTGGGCTCCAGCAATCCTTCCGCCTCAGCCTTCCAAGTAGCTGGAACTACAGGCGTGCGCTACCACGCCCAGTTAGTTTTTGATTTATTGTAGAGATGAGGTCTTGCCAAATTGCCCAGGAAGGTCTCGAACCCGCAGGCTCAGGCAATCCACTCACCTCAGCCTCCCAAAGGCGTGGGATTACAGGCTGAGCCACCGAGCCCAGCTTTAAGGTTTTTCAATTTCTCTACAATGTGCACATATTTAGAGAAGAAAAAAACTAAGAGAAAAAAAAAAAAAAAACTTTTAAGGCTGGGTGCAGTGGTCCACTCCTATAATCCAGTATTTTGGGAGTCTGAGACAGAAGGATCACTTGAGGCCAGAAGTTTGAGGTCAGCTTGGACAACATAGCAAGACCCCATCTATACACAAAATTTTTTCTTAAATTAGCCAGGTCCCAGTTACTGAGGAGGCTGAGGCAAGAGGATGGCTTGAGCCCAAGAGTTCAAGGTTACAGTGAGCTATGATGGTGCCACTGCACTCTAGCCCAGGCAATAGAGTGAGACCTTGTTTGTAAAAACAAACACTTTTAAAACTGAAAATAGGACAACTGGCTTTCTGCTTTTCCCACTATAGGAAATGTGTGGCAGGAATAAGTCATCAGGCAGCCAGCACAACTATACAATTTTTTTTTAATGCATCTAGCATGTTTATTTGATACTGCCAGGCAATACAGATTCTACACCTCATTCTCTGGAAGGTCTAGAGACTAGAAGCCCAGAGAATGGAAAAAGTCTCCCCATTTAACAGCAGCCCTTTGAGCAGACACAGGAATGCTCTGCTTATTGTAGAACATTACTCAAATAGAGTCCTCGACAAGACTCAGTGCATGGGGACGATTTCACTATACTCTACAGGAAGGAAATTATTTTTTGGCCAACACACATACTATTTCCCAGGTTACTCGATACTGTCTTAATCCTACCTGAAGGACAGCGTTGGCATAGTCATTGGCCTTTATGTTATTCAGTCCCACGATACCCGGCAGGTAAGTGGTACCATCGTATGCCCGGGACAATTTGGCTTGCTTGTCCAAGTTTGCAATCTGTTGCTTTGTGAAAGTGGGCTTCAACACATACTGCAAAGCGAAAGAAAAGTCTAAGTTGTTTAAGAGCCAGAAACAGAGTTCACAAGATAGGTCCAGAACAGCAATTTCTGCAAAGACAAAAACACTTTGTTCGTGAACATCCCACCACACACCCAAGAAGGCCCCCAACCAGAGGTATAAAGACCAAAGTAACCTTGGGTAGGTCCTCTCCACATGACCAATCTACAAGGGGATCTTTGGTTTTACACAAAATCACTGATCCCCTTAGACCTCAGGACTGGTCAACTCCATGATAACAGACTGCCAGCAACTACAGGATACTCACGTCTGAAGGCAGCAGGAGTCTGCGTCTCAAGCAGAACCTCACAAGAGCAACCCATGTAGATAGTGCAAGAGAAGAGCCACTCCCCTTTCCGTGGGACTAAGAATCCTTATGACTCTCTGGGACTGCAGGGGCAGGATCAGACTCTTCCCAGGCAGAGTTAATCAGAGTCATTATGTCACACACTGGACAGAAGTTATCATGAACTCACTTTGAAACCTTAAATTCGGCCGGGCTCAGTGGCTCAACCTGTAATCCCGCACTTTGGGAGGGTGAGGCGACTGGATTGCCTGAGTCCGTGGGTTCGAGACCCGGCTGGGCAACTTGACGAGACCTCGTCTCTACAATAAAATCAAAAATAGCCGGGTGTGGTAGCGCGCGCCTGTAGTTCCAGCTACTTGGAAGGCTGAGGTGGAAGGATCGCCGGAGCCCAACAGGTCGAGGCTGCAGTGGTCGGGAGCAGCCACCGCACTCCAGTCTGGGCGACAGAGTGAGACTCCAACTCAAAAAAAAAAAGAAACTTTAAATTTCTCCCTCTGTAAATACTGTCAATAATTAATTGTTAATAGGTCTACAAAACTTTCTAAAGTGGAATAAGCAGTATTTCAGACTCTGAACACCTAGCTTTCCTTAACATAAACAGAGCGCTCAGCACCATGAATACACACCACTTACTGGAAAGCAAAATAATACTCAACAGCCCAACACTAAACAAAGTCCAAGAGGACCTTCCGTGTTCTCCACTTAAGTGCAGTGAATGCCTTTTGGTACAGGTCACAAACTGGAACCCCCAGATGAGACATGCTGGATGTTCTGGCCACATTCCATGTCAGAAGTAACCAGGAGCTTGTGTGCGGTTTGGTATCACTATCCCATGCCAAGCCCAACTCACACCCAAAGTGTGGAACAATAATCTACTTCACAAAAACACTCGAACCCCAATTAGGATGGAGCCATATTTCTTCAGTCCTAACCCTCAATGTTAAAAGCAGAAATGATGGCTAGGTTGCAGACAACAAGCTGTAATTACGAATTCTGACCACCTCCTCAGTTTCCCTGGTTCCTTCCAAAGGATTGAGATTCTTCCATGACCTCAAGTGGGGCAGTTCCCTGGGATGCTCACAAAAGATGGACCCCAAACCAGCCCTCCTGGACACATACTGTGATGTCCTCCAGTGAGGAATCGATGATCTCATAGTTGTCTGGAAGGCAATAAAACTTGAGGGTGTGGAGGTTGAGGAAGACATGGTGGCTGAACTGGACGCTGTGAATGTAGGCATGAGACTTCAAACCCCGGCCTGTAGAGAAACATGAAAGGCTGTGAGAGCAACGCAGATCCTAGAAAGGCATAGACCAGGCTGGGTTTGGTGGCTCAGCTTATAATCCCAGCACTTTGGAAGGCCAAGGCGAGAGGATTGCCTGAGCCCGCGGGTTCAAGACCCACCCGGGCAACTTGGCGAGACCGCGTCTCTACAATAAAAAAAAACAAAACCTAGCCAGGCATGGTAGCGTGCACCTGTAGATCCGGCTACTCAGAAGGCTGAGTTGGAAGGATCACCAGAGCCCAGCAGGTTGAGGCTGCGGTGGCCAGGAGCATGCCACTGCCCTCCAGTCTGGGCGACAGAGTGAGACTCCAACTCAAAAAAACAGAAAGGCACTGACCAGGTTTGCTTTTCTATCAACATTTTCTATTGGGACATGACATAATCCATCAGCAAAAACAAGGTATCATGCCATTCATGAAAAGAACCTCTTACATGAACTTCTCTCATAGAAATTAGCAAGAGAATTTCTCAGTTTATAATCCTGGCACATTGGGAGGCCGAGGCCAGAGGACTGCCTGAGCCCACAGGTTCAAGACAGCCTGGGCAGCTTTGCGAGACCTCATCTCTACAATAAAAAAAATTAGTCAGACATGGTGGTGCATGTCTGTGGTTCCAGCTACCTGGAAGGCTGAAATGGAAGGATCACTGGAACTCAGAAGGTCAAGGCTGGGGTGGCTGTGAGCATGCCACTGCACTCCAGCCTGGGCAACAGAGTGAGACTCTGACCCAAAAAATAATAATAATAATTAGCAAGAGAGAACAGCCCATTAGTTACTTCATTTCCTAGACAGTGTAAGACATTGGTTGGGGAAACAAATGTGAAAATGAAATGTAGGCCAGGCTCAGTGGCTCAGCCTGTAATCCCTGCACTTTAGGAGGCCAAGGTGAGTGGACTGCCTGAGCCCGCGGGTTCAAGATCCGCCTGGGCAACTTGGCGAGACTTCATCTCTACAATAAATCAACAACTAGCCAGGCGTGGTAGCGCACACCTATAGTTCCAGCTACTTGGAAGGCTGAGGAGGAAGGATCGCGGAACCCAGCAGGTCAAGGCTGCTGTGGCCAGGAATGGCCACTGCATTCCAGTCTGGGTGACAGAGTGAGACTCCAACTCAAAAAAAAAAAAAAGCTCTCTGGAGCAGACCTTCAGCTAGTTCTGAAAACCTAACAAGTCTGTAATTCGCAACACTTATTTATTTATTTATTTTCAAACATATTTTTATTATAAAATTGTGGGGTACAGTTAAGGGTTAGGTATACAAATGTGCATCATCCAGGCACCCGTGTTAATAAGGGGTGTCTCCCCATCCCCAACATATATTTATTTACCTTGAAAGTATTTGCCACACACCAGACAGGCGTAAGCATTGATATGTGAGAGGGAGATAGAACACAGTTTCTCAAAGTCGAAGTCCAGCACACTCCTAAGAGAAGCAAAACAGAAAAAAAAAAAAAGCAGTTAATAAGGATGAGGCTGGCTCAGGAGCTCATACCTGCTGTAATCCCAACACTTTGGGAGGCCAAGGCAGGAGGACTGCTTGAGGCCAGGAGTCCGAAACTTCAGTGAACTAAAATTGTGCCACTGTATTCCAGTCTGGGTGACAGAGAGAAAAGGAGACTCTGCCTCAAAAAAAAAAAAAAGAAACAGGTGTGGTGGCTCACGCCTATGATCCATCCCAGCACTCTGGGAAGCCAAGGTGAGAGGATTGCTTGAGCCCACGGGTTCAAAACCAGCCTGGCAACTTGGTGAGACCTCATCTCTACAATAAATCTAGAAAAATTAGCTGGGTGTGGTGGCACACACCTGTAGTCCAGCTACTTGGAAGGCTGAGGTGGAAGGATCATCTGAGCCCAGCGGGTCAAGACTGCAGTGGCTGTGAGCATGCCACTGTACTCCAGCCTGAGCAACAGAGTGAGACTCCAACTCAAAAAATAAAATAAAATAAATAAAATAAAATAAAACAAAACACAGTTCCTCAGCTAGGCCCAGTGATCACACCTGCAACCCCAGCACTTTGGGAGGCCGAGGCAAGAGGACTGCCTAAGCCGAGGAGTTCAAGACCAGGCTGGGTAACATAGCAAGAACTCATCTCTACAAAACAATAAGAAAAAAAATTAGCTGGGAGTGGTTGCATGTGCTTGTAGTCCTAACAACTAGGGGAAATGAGGTGAGTAGCTCACCTGGGCCTAGGAGGTCAAGGCTGCAGTGTGCCATGACTGGGCCACTACCCTCTAGCCCAGGCAACAGAGGAAGACCTTGAGTCAAAAAATAAAAATTAAGGCTGGGCACAGTGGCTCACACCTGTAATACCAGCACTTTGGGAGGCAGAGGCGAAAGAAATGCCTGAGCCCAGGGGTTCAAGACCAGCCTGGGCAACTTGGCTAGATCTCATCTCTACAATAAATAAAAAATTAGCCAGGCATGGGCACACTACTTGTAAGGCTGAGGCAGAAGAAGCACTTGAATCCAGCAGGTCAAGGCTGTGTTGGCCATGAGCATGCCACTACACTCCAGGCTGGGTGACAGTGAGACTCCAACTCAAAAAAATAAAAATTAAAAATTAAAATGAAAAATAAATAGCCAGGCTACTGAATAATAAATAATAATCCCAATACTTCGGGTGGTGGAGGTGAGAGGATTGTCTGAGCCCAGGGGTTCAAGACCAGCCTCAGCAAATTGGCAAGACCTTGTGTCTACAATAAATCAAAAAGTTAACTGGGCACTCCAGCCTGAGTGACAAAGTGAGACTCCAATTCAAAAACCAAAACTAGGCCAGGCGCTGGTGGCTCAGCCTATAATCCCAGCACTTTGGGAGGCTGAGACAAGAGGACTGACTGAGCCCAGGGGTTCGAGACCAGCCTGGACAAATTGTTTCTACAATAAACCACAAAAACTAGCCAGGCATGGTGGTGTGTGTCCATAGTTCCAGCTACTTGGAAGGCTGGGGTGGAAGGATCACCTAAGCCCAGCAGGTTGAGGCTTCAGTGGCCACGAGTGTGCCACTGCACCCTAGCCTAGATGACAAGAGTGAGACTCCAACTCAAAAAAAAAAACAACAAAAAAGGAAACTAAATAAATCTCAGTTCTTCAGTTGCACAAGCCACTGAAGCCACATGTGGCTTATACCTACCATAATGGACAGCCCTTATAAAGAGAAATTTCATTACTGTAGAAAAATCTGTTAGACAGCATTACCCTAGAACATGGGTTGAAAAGCATTCTAACAAGCCAGCTAGGAATCAGAGGAAACAATACAATGATGAGGTAAACTACCTAAGCTTTCAAATAAATTTTTGTGTTTTTTTCTGCTGAATCCCAAGTACCTAGAATAGTACCTAATATATAGTAGGTGTTGGGAGCCGGCCACAGAGGCCCACTGAGCGTTAGGGATCAGGAAGGGCCGTTAACCCCGAGACCACTAGGATGCGCTCGGGAGCTACTGACCCCATTTCCTCCTCCTTTCTACTCAGCACTAACCAGATTAAGCTCCTGTGAGCTCAAAACATAAAAACTCTGAGACCAGGACGAACACAAGCTAACTCTAGAAGCTCACTGCTCCCATTCTTCCACAAACTGCAGTTTTGGTTTTCACATAACTTACAATTCAAACTCAGGTCACATCTAAGAGCCTTAGTATTGGTCACAGGCTTCTGGGTCATGATTAGGATTTATTGAAGTTGAATAAGGTGTAAATTGTAGAATATAGTTTTAGAAGACAGCCATTTTGTTGAAAGAATGCGGCTGAGTTACTTGCAGGTAGCCCACTGTGAACTTTGGACTGGGCCACATTCCAAACATTCTGGGATGGGCCACTTTAGTTTGTAAAGTAAGTACTTAAGTCTCTATAGAATTGTTTAACTTGGTATTAGTACGAAAAGGGTTTACAGGCAATATGAAAAGGGTTTATAGGCAGTACGAAAAGGGTTTAAAGGCAGTCATGGATTAAGGTTTCATGGATTAGGTTTAACATCTGTTATGGGTTTATACCTGAAAGAACATCTGGTGGGTAGGGAACGCCCCTCACACACCTGTATATAAAAGACCCGTTGTAATTCCCAGTAAATGGTTTCTGCACTAGACAGAGGTCCAGTCTCTTTCTTCCTTTCTCTCTCTCTTTCTCTTTCTTCTTCCCCCCAATCACCGATGCCGTCTCCACCTTTGGGGTACCCTGAACCCGGCTGGAGCTGGACTCTGGCAAGTAGGTGCTTGATAAATATTTAAATTTGCTACTGTTGGTTTAAGGATACTACACATCCTGTTATTCAAACAGACTAATTCAAGATGAGCTAAAAGTTCTTTATCCCATGCCCACTTTTCAACAGCATGTGCTGACACTTCTATAACATGTACTCTGCCTCTTTAAATTGAAGAACCAAGACAAACATGGTAAGAAACACAATTTTCTAAGCAGAGAGCTTTAAGAGGAGTAAAACTTGTAAATGTGCCATTCAATGTACATTCCAAAGAACTTTCCACATAGACTCCCTAGTTCTTTTGCTATCCTCGGCATCTCTGCCCCACTGACCTGTTAATGGTATCCAGGTATGGGCAGTGGCGGCTCCTCCGGTCCTCAGAATCCACTCGGCCATTCTTCGCTGAAAGGAAAACCAAAGGCTTTGAAAATGGAAGCCTGTACTCAAGGTCAACTCACAGTACAAAGAAACTTGGAAGTGAGAAAAACTAACCCAGACAAGAAACCCAGACAAGTAAGAAAAACTAACCTATTTTTCAGGTGGCAACAATATCCAAAAAAAAAAAGTCCACTAATGGAACAAGCCATGAACTGGGAAAACACATTTGGTATATATATAAAAATCAACAAACGATTCACCTGCATATTACATAAAGACGTCCCATAAAAGCATGAAAAAAATAATTAAAAACGAGTGTCATCAGTCTTCTTCCCAGTGTATTTACCATGTAATAAATTTACCCTTCCAAAAAAAAGTATATTGTAAATACTAAGATAAACTGAATGCAATGCAAAAGTACTGAACAGTTAAAGGAGAGTGTTCACACATACCAGAAAATTACAACTTGTCAAAAACTGTGAGTGGTATGAGGTTTGGCCTTACTTACAAGCTAACAAGTTCAAGAATGCTAATAGAAGGCACGTGACTGACTATTGGGTCTGAAACAAAGGACAGAGTACTACAGCAATAGCAGGAATATAGCACTGCTTTCCAAGTAAATTCCACAGGACAACCCCTGGAGAGAAGCCATGGACACAGTCAGTTGCCTTATAGGAAAACTCTGAGCTTAGAGAACCTGAATCTTTTTTTTGTTTGTTTTTTTGAAATGGGGTCTTGCTAAGTCATCCAGGTTGATCTTGAGCTCCACCTCGGCCTCCCAAGTAGCTAGGACCACAGATGCATGCCACTAAGCCAGGCTCCAAATCTCTTCTAGTAGATTTCGAGGCTCTCCTTTGCTCTGCAGGGAGCCACCATGCCTGTCTTCCAAGGCAGTTTACCACAGAAGCATCCTTGACCAGTCTGGAGCAAAGGCAGTCAACCACTGGTCACAACATGTGCACAATCTGGAAAGGCGAAAACTGTCTCCCGATGCTCTTCAGCTTAAAAAGTGGATACAGGCCGGGCGTGGTGGCTCACACCTATAAATCCCAGCACTGTGGTAGGCTGAGGTGAGAGGACTGCCTGAGCCCAAGGGTTCAAGACCAGCCTGGGCCACTTGGTGAGACCTCGTCTCTACAATAAAACAAAAATTAGCCGGGCGTGGTGGCACGTGCCTGTAGTTCCAGCTACTTGGAAGGCTGAGGTGGAAGGATCGCTGGAGCCCAGCAGATGGAGGCTGCGGTGGCAATGAACGTGCCCCTGCCCTCCAACCTGGGTGACAGCATGAGACTCCAACTCAAAAAAAAAAAGTGGATATAACCAGCGCAGGTGCCACTCTGGAAAGTCTGATTTTGCAAATCACAAGACCCCACACCTTAGAGATTTTGTGAAAAACTGAAGGAAATAATAACAG
The DNA here is from genome assembly GCF_000164805.1 of Carlito syrichta. Classification (NCBI taxonomy): domain Eukaryota; kingdom Metazoa; phylum Chordata; class Mammalia; order Primates; family Tarsiidae; genus Carlito; species Carlito syrichta. The sequence goes on along the minus strand of NW_007070649.1, from coordinate 145,218 downwards.
CTGTAAGATCAGCACAGCAGCTGGCCCACACTAGACATTCCTCAAAGAGAAGCTACTGCTGTTAATATTATTAGAGGCCAAGCATGGTGGCTCACACCAATCATCCCAGCACTTTGGGAAGCCGCAGTGAGAGGACTGCCTGAGCCCACGGGTTCGAGACCAGCCTGGGCAACTTGGTGAAACCTTGCCTCTACAATAATAAATAAAAAATAATTAGCCGGGCATGGTGGTGCGTGCCTGTAGTTCCAGCTATTTGGAAGGCGGAGGCAGAGGGATCGCTGGAGCCCAGCAGGAGGAGAGGCTGCGGTGGCCGGGAGCATGCCACTGCCCTCCAGCCTGGGTGGCAGAGTGAGACTCCCACTCAAAGAATTATACCTATATATTGCTAGAAATTTTGTGACTACGGGCCGGGCGCGGTGACACGCACCTATAATCCCAGCGCTCTTGGAGGCGAAGTGGGAGGACTGCCTGAGCTCCGGGGTTCGAGACCCACTTGGTCAACATACCGAGCCCTCGTCTCTACAAAATATCCCCCGCAAAAAAACGAGCCGGGCGTTGGGGCACAGGCCTGTAGTGCCAGCCACCACCTAGAACGCTGAGGTGGGAGGATCGCCAGAGCTCGGGGTCGGGGCTGCGGCAGCCGCGACCAGGCCACTGCACTCCAGTCCGGCGACAGAGAAAGACCTCGACTCAAAAAAGAGAAAAACTGCAGTGACGACTCGCGAGCCCGGAACGGAGTCGCGTGTGGGTCCCTCCTCCCCAGCCCCGGCCCCGCGCACCTCGCACCTCCCGCTCGGGCTCGGAGTCCTCGTCGGCCTCG